>NW_027065491.1:0-300000 GCF_032884065.1 Artemia franciscana | reverse complement strand
TGTTTTTTAATTGTTCCTTGTCCCCAACTTCTTTTATGCACTTTTTGAATAATTTATCTTCCTCTCAATATAATAATTTGTCTAACAACTGATGAAAATATATTTTTTGAAACATATTATTTTGTTACATATTATTTTCTTTTAGATATATCGTCTACCTAGAAAGAATTAACAATTTGTTTTTTGAATGTTTTCATAGCAATAGGTAGTTCTTCATCGAATAAAAACTAATCTATTAGGGCAGCACAGATTTTGTCTTTCATTTGACATTCTTTTATAGTATTTAATGAAAGTGAACTCTCTTTATACTCTTCCTTGATTGGGTTATTGGTTCTTAGCTTTAACTTCTTGTTTTTTTGGGCATATTTTGTCTTTCATGTATTAATTTCTTCGGTTTCACCTACTAAGGGAGTATCGCTGGAAATCTACTCAGGTAGATTTAATGTATTTAATTCGTAATCCAAATCGGGAATTTTTAGGATTCAGCGTGCAAATATGCCCCTCGCCTTTTTATAAGTCTGTAAATATTTGCACGCTTTTTTGGTCTGAATGTAGCTTAAATTTTCTTCCCATTAGATAGTGTTGAAATTTATCCAGGTGGTGAATTAGTGACAATAACTCAAGTTGGGTAGCTGAGTAATTACTTTCTCCGGGGATTAGGGTACGAGATGCGTACGCTATAACGTTTTGTTCCCCGTAAATTATTTGGGAGAAGATTGCCCATATTCCCTTGGTTGAGGCATCCGTTGTGACAGTAAATTGTCCTGTTTATGATAAGATGGGTTCTGAAATAAGTTTTTTTTTTCAAATTATATAAGGAATCTTGAACTTTTTTTCAACCTATGGATTTTTTGTAGTTATCGTCGGTTTTCGTAGTTAGCGAAAACCGCTTTTTGTAGTTAGCGGTTTCGCTACCTGTGTGTAATTTCGTTTGAATTTTTGAAAATAGCCTATTAATCGCAGAATTCCTCTTAAATGTTTAATTGTTTTTTTTGGGGGGGAGGTCTAAGATTTTGACTGATTTCACTTTGTCGGGGTCTGGTGGTATTTTACCTTGTCTTACAACTACTCCTAGAAACTTGATTTTTGTTTGATCAAGATTTATTTCTTCTGGTTTACATTTCAAATTTTCTTCTCTGCATTTTAGAACACTTTGGCTAGGGTTATGAAATGATCCTCTGAATTCTTACCCATACAAATTACGTCATCAACAAAATGACTCAGTTGATTTTTTTTATTGTTTGAAAAAATAGCATTGTGAAAAAGTTCAAACTAGCGTAAAGAGCGAGACGTTGAGGAGGAGACAACCCTTTTCATATACGGAATAATTTCTGTTCATTTTAAGTTTTAATGTCGCTCCTTACTTGGAGTTAAGAAAACTTGTTTTTTAATTTTATCTTAGATACAATGTTTGACATATGTTTATTGATCCATATTCCCTTTCTTATGTGAGTTTTTTAATTACTTATTTTTGGTTATTATTTTATGCTTATTGTTATTTATTTAATCCTATTTGTTCTCTTAGCATCTATTGTGGATCTTTTTTTACCAATCTTTTGGCTGAAGTAAGACTTTGTTTAATATAAAGGTTAATCGATATCACGTTGTGTTGGAGTCGTCTAGGCTTTTATTTGAACCTGTCAGGTTATTACATCTAATTCTGAAAGGAGCTTTTTTTTGCTGAGAACTGAAGCTCGTTTTTGGACCACTAGATATAATTAAAATTAATCAGGATTAATTCTAATATGTTTTTCAATTTGTTCGGTTGCTTATTTCGCTTTTATTCTTATTGCCATATTTGCTTGTTTTGGCTAACGTTTATTTTATTTATGCTAAGTTTCATCTTAATTTTTTTTCCTAGACTTATATTTTCAGTTGCTTTTCGTATCAAAGCGGGACCGATTTATTTTTTGGATTTATGTGTATTTTGTTTCTAAAAAATTTGCTGATTTTACTTTTCTTATTTTTTACGCCCAGTGTATTCAATAGATATTAAACTTTTTTTATGGATCACATACACATGCCTTGGGGATGGTATAATTGAGACGATGTAGGATTCAAGGGTCTTAAGTCGATACAATTATGCATTTCTCACAGGTTTTAGGCGTGTAAGTTTTAAGTAAAAAATAAACCGGGATTTGTTCTTGGCTATGCTATTTGCTTGAACTCTTAAAGACAAAATTGGGATAATGATTTTTGGAAGATCCAATTGATGTCATATTGAGGATAAATTGACCCACGCAACTCTTAGGACAAGAAGCGTGACTTATATATTAATATATAGGGGCCTATATTTTAAATATTATTTACTGATAAAATTAGGGAGAGACAAACGTGTTGCGCCTTTATTGGATAGGAATAATTTTTTTCTGTTAAACAGTTATGCTTGGTTGCGAAAATTGGTTCTTCCTGTTATTTCCACCGAAAATGTGTAAATGCTTGCTGTTCTTCCCATAGTGGGATTAGGGTAAATCTGAGGATTTCTCATTAGGTTGTATGTTTCACAAACTTTTATGTAATTCTTTACTTTTGTTATGGCAAACGTAACGAAAAAGTATTGTTTTAGTTTATGAAAGGTTTTATTGATTCCGAAGTTGCCGCCCATTTCTGAATGGATAAATTCGAATGAAGGGGTTTCTAGACTTTGGCGTAAACCTGGTATTGTGAAAGTTTGATTTCTGTTATTATCATTTGTGATAGTTCCAAACAATGTTTTCTCATGTAAATCATAAAAGAAGTTATCAATTTCTTTCTGAATATTTTCATAGCATTAGGGAGATCCTTATCGTATAAAAAATAATCTACTAGGGCAGCATAGATTTTGTCTTTCCTTTGACATTTTTTATATATTATTTAATGACAATAATAATGAAAGAATAAGGAAAGATATAATAAATAAAGAAAGAAAAAAGAAAAGCAAAAAACACTCACGGAACAACACAAAAAGAGAAAAGTATGTACTATAGGTCGAATACTAGTGATATATATTTAGTTCCGAATGCACGCAAGAGGAAAATCAACAATTCTTTCGCAACACTCTCGGAATTTGGTGGCACATCCATTTTTTCACATATTTCAAACACACCAAATCGCCTAGAAATATAACTGTTTCGTATCCAAATGGGTATGCATAGAAAATATTTACAAAACCGAAAAAATGCTGAACGGATCTATACATGCTCATTTTGAGAAAATAATCGCCACACTTGTATCAGGAAAAATACACGCGGTGCAAAAATTGAATTGTATAGCCGACCCAGTGTTCGTTTATCAAATTGGCCTTTTCCCCTAGCAAGCAACCGGTAGGATTTTCTCAGTTTCTCCTTCAGCGATTTTATAATAAGTGTTCTAGTAGCTTTGACCGAGCTCCCAAATGGGAGACCTAGAAACTTGAGTGAAGAAGATGCAAATACAATAGTAGGTCCAACCTAAATGGCCACATTCGAGGATTGTTGGGAACCCGAACCGAAAACAAGAAGTTCTGTTTTAGAAGTGGCAACTGAGAGTCCGATTCCTTTTAAAGCTGCGCACACACTGTCTAAAGCTTTATGTAACCCTTGCAAGTGATCAGACAGAAGAAGAATATCATCCGCATATGACAAAAGACTTGTATCTACATATGGCGGCAAATAGCGAGAGTTGCCGAACGAATAGCGTTGTTAAAAACCACAGGAACTAGCACTGAACCTTGTTTTACTCCACGATGAACATTAATACGCTTACTCACATGACCTCCTACTCGCACGCGAATTGATGCTTTCCGATACCATGTCCATAGACATGCACAAATAAAAGGGTCCACACCACTTCTTAGTAGAGATAAAAGCCCTTGGGATTGTAAAATCTTATCAAAGTCTTTAGATATGTCAATAGCATAAACGTAAAGATTCTTTTTCGAATGCTTATGACGTTCAAAAATCGCATAAAAAGCTGCGTGTGCATTTTGGACACCAAAATGACACTTTCACGGAACCCAAACTGTTGGTTCCCGTGGTCATACCTATGCCTAATTTCTCCGTATAATATCTTTTCAAATAGTTTTCCTAAAACTGAGCATACAGTAGTTGGTCTACATAAATCACATGATTTTTGATCTTTATTTTTCTCTGGGACACACGTTACAATACATTCACACAACGCATCCGTTACATATTGTTGAGCAACCAATGCCTGGAACAAAATTGCAAGGTGTTCAAATAGTTTAGGGGTTTCATGAATGCGAGGTCCAAATCTTCTTTTGATTTGAATTTCAGCCGAACCATTCGAGAGTTTCCGGAATGTATAGCACTATCGATAAGGCCTGGAATTTTAGAAACGTCGAATTCAGTATTCATTTTAACAATTTCGAAATGTTCAAATTTTAAGAATTTAACGCGAATTTTCAGTGAACTAGGTATCGCTGCAACAGCTGCTACAGCGGACTCTTCATCTGACATATGCACGACAAGCCCATCCCTGCGAGCTGTAATGTGTTTTACCTTGTCCGGACACCCGACCTTGGATTCTACGCTTTTAATCCTTTGGAAATGCTCATCAATACAAGAGGGATAGTTTCGGGCTGAAGAGTTGGCTTGAGGAGTGCCTGGATACTGAGTTTGAACTGTGGTTTCCTGTGTTCGCACCAGAAAGTTAATTTTTTCATAATCATTAAGGCCTGAAGTTACGATCATACTTGAGTGGTTAGGACTGGAAGTTACATCAGATGGTTCTACTATCACCACAAGTGGCAACTTAATACCACGCTCTACCCGACTACTGATCAAATTCAAAAAAGTAGCAACAGGACGCGTACCTCTGCGTATATCAAGGACGTCAAGTTCCAAAGCAGTTTTGCACACTTCAATCGCATGTTTGATTGCCTCTTTCCCAAAAACTTTGCGGCAATTTTTATCACTGTGTATTTGTCCATCGTTATTTGCGGCTGTAAATAGTCCCCAGCAGATTAAGGATATAAAAAATCCAGCCGGTACTACGGCACATATTTTTCGCTATCGCTCCCTTCTGCACAGTCCATCTCTAACAATACAAGAAAAACGGCTTGGTACTCTAACATTGAATCCGATTTAAATGGATTAATTAAATATTTAAGATATAAATAAGTGTTCTGAACTAGGACTTTAGAAGACAAAACATTTAATCCATATTAAAAGTTCTTTAAATTATCGCTTAATTAAAGTCCAGAGATGGTTGTTCGACCGGTTATGTATTGGTGCCGTCACACAGTAAATTATATAGGTTACCTATAATTCTTTGCCAAAGATTGTAAAATCTGACCCACCCGGATTAAAAACACTTACAAAGCTTACTGGTTTGTTAATGGAATATTCAATCTAACACAGGTGTATTCACTTTGAACTCTGAATCAAAAATCAAAGACAGTGGACTGTCTTTCTATTCTTCCTTGATTGGGTTATTGGTTTTTAGCTTTACTTTTTGTTTTTTGGGGCATATTTTGTCTTTAATTCATTAATTTCTTCGGTTTCGCCTTCTAAGGGAATATCGTCTGGAAATCTACTCAGGTAGTCGCAAGAGGTGCTACGTTTTCCCTTAAGGTATTCAAATTTGTAATTTAAATCTTGAATTTTTAGGATCCAGCGTACAAGTACGCCCGTCGGCTTTTTTAAAGTCTGTAAATATTGCACGCTTTTATGGTCTGAATGCAGCTTAAATTTTCTTCCCATTAGATTGTGTCGAAATTTATCCAGGTGGTGAATTTTTGACAATAATTCAAGTTGGGTAGCTGAGTAATGGCTTTTTCCGGGGCTAGGGTACAAAATGCGTACGCTATAACATTTTCCTACTCGTTTTTTATTTGGGAGAGGATTGCCCCTATTCCCTTGGTTGAAGCGTCCGTTGTGACAATAAATTGGCCTGTTTGGAAGTCTGGTAATGATAAGATGGGCTCTGAAATGAACACTTTTTTCAGATAGTCTAAGGAATCTTGAGCATTTTTCTGACCAATTAATTTTTGTGGGTGTCCTCCAGTAAGGAAAGTTAAAGGTTTCGCTACTTGTGCGTAATTTCGTATAAATGTTCGAAATTAATCACAGAATTCTTCTTAAATGTGTAATGGTTTTGGGAGGGGTCCAAGAATTTTTGACTGATTTTACTTTCTCACGGTCTGGTGATATTTGACCTTGTTTTACAACTACTTCTAGAAGTCTGATTTTTGTTTGAAGAAGATTTACTTTTTCTGGTCTATATTTCATATTTTCTGCTCTAAATTTTTCGAATGCTTTGGCTAGGATATTATTTCATTTCTTTCGAGCCCCTGGAGTTTATGTAATAGTCATTCCTTGTGCTTGTATGTAATACGATAAGACTGTGTATCCACTGGTAGTCTTGTAGTCTGGATTGCATGTTCTGGCTACGATGCATGTCTGGCTACGATGCTTTCCTATGCCACTTGGATTTTTTTTAATCTGCTTTATTTAAATTATTGTTTTTTTATGTTTATTGTCTACTGTCCTCTGGTTTTCTTGAAAATACAGTTGCAGGGCGTAGTGCAAATATTCTCATCGTTGGATTTGTTCTAGATCCGTCTATAGAGATACTCGGCTCCATCTGACTCGGTAAAGCTTCCCCCATCCCTTTAGAAAATATTGGATGTTGGGAGTGGAACACTTGACTGTCGCCAACGACTTTAAGCAGCCAGATGTTGGCCATTCTCCTTTTATAAGGTTCCTGTAAGAACTGCAAAAGAAATACATGTTTAGACACTTCTTGCAAAACACAGTATGGACCTATATATTGGAAACTATCGTTGGATTTGTTCTAGATCCGTCTATAGAGATACTCGGCTCCATCTGACTCGGTAAAGCTTCCCCCATCCCTTTAGAAAATATTGGATGTTGGGAGTGGAACACTTGACTGTCGCCAACGACTTTAAGCAGCCAGATGTTGGCCATTCTCCTTTTATAAGGTTCCTGTAAGAACTGCAAAAGAAATACATGTTTAGACACTTCTTGCAAAACACAGTATGGACCTATATATTGGAAACTAACGCCTTTTGGGGCACTAGGTTTAATTGCGTCATCTTTGATGAAGACTATGATTTCAATAGATAATAAAAAGACCGTGGTGCAACCTTTATTAAACTGTTCTGCTTGTCTTCCTTGTTCTTGCCAGAGGACTTCACTGGAAATAGGATATGTAGTGAAAGTTTCCTTTAAAAGCTAGACTTCGTAGTCTTCGTCATCTTGATAAAGCTAGAGTCGAGGTCGTGAGATCTGCATATCGAGGAGACTAATAGGTTCATCAGCAATTGCTAAGGCATAGGAAGAGAACCCTCTTGGATGATTGATCAAACTGTTCAAAATGAATTGACATAGATGAATAAATTCACTCCAAGATCCTGAAGTTACATCAAAATATTAACAAATTAGACGTTTGCAGAGTTTGACCTTATTCTCTGCTGCTCCATTCGTGGAAGGAGCCCGAGGACAGGTGAAGATTTTCTTCACCTTCAAGAAACTCATGAGGCGTTTAAAAAGACTTGAGCCGAAGGCCGTGTGACAATCTTCCAATAGAAAACGAAACAACCCAAAATAAGAAATAATGCAACACAGTAAAAATTTACAAATAGTCTCTGCAGCAAAATCAGGTACAGGTTCTAACACAACTAAGTAAGTACGGACATCTACGCAGACAACGACATATTTGTTGCCTCCAGACAAAGGCAAAGGACCTAAAGTGTCCAAACAGAATGTTATAAAACTTTTTTCAGCGGAGACATTCTTTTGTAGCTCGAGCAAAACTTTTCGGGTGATATTTCTGCGCATGCAAATATGGCAATTCTGAGTCTCATTCTTCATATGTGTCGACATCTTGTCGAAATAGCAGAAATTTCGCAGTTTGACTAAGCTTCTCTCCGCGTAATGGTGGGCGGCCATGAGGACTTGTGAATGCGACAGTTATAATACACCAGAAATCAGGCACCTAGGAATCATTAGTTGCAAAATTTGCGCATTTGATTTTCTGCCTTCCTCTGGTGACGGCATCCAATAAAAGATCCTTTCCTAAAGATGACCTGTCAACATCCTTCTACAGCCATGGTACAATGTTCCACTTTTCCTGTAACTTTTCAAGCTTTTCTGGATTTATTTGTGGATCTGTAAATAAACATTCATTTCCTTTCATATCATTCAATTCCTCATTTGTTTCCGAAACATCAGTATAATCAGGCTGGTTTTGGAGACTAGAAGCCTCTCCTAAGGAGTCATGGTCCTGCAGACTATTTTTAATAAGGCTATTTTTGCAGTTTCTGTCTTCGGTAAATCTCAACCTGGCGTCCCGGTCTTCCTGTCTTTGCAGGGCATCCCCATCTGTGCTACTAAATCCAAATTTTGCGTAATTATTTGTCCCGTGCTGAAGCATTAAGCTTATTTGGCGCTAATTCTACGTTGTTCATCTGGTACTTCCTAATCTGTTGAAATTCCAAATCTAGAAAGTCCGAACTTTCTTTAGCCGAAGTTGAATTCATTGTCGTTGATTCTGTCTGTACTTTCACTACCAAAATTCTGCTTCCTCATCCGTGAGTGAGAAAGGTCGAGTTTGAAGAAGCGTGTCGTCTGGTGGTCGGCTTAATACATTAACTGAGTTGAGCTTCCCGTTAATGTAGAGCTAATTTGTGTTTCTGTCGGAGTCGACATCTGTTTCAAGTGATACAGTTTCAGGTCGACATCTCTTGACGTCTGCATGTAAGTGATGGCTTTGCAGTCCGTCAGAATATAAGTTTCTCGTCCAAAAATCTCGTAAGAAAATCTCTTTAATCCAGCAACAATTGCGAAAAGTTCTCTAGAGAAGTTGCATGATCGACTAATCGCTAGACTGTCTACTCTTGAGTGTGTTGCAATCAGTTGCCATCTGTTGTCGTTGCCCTTCTGTAACAAAGCGCTGACAGATACGTCCTTGCCGCTGTCGGTAATGATGTAGTATGGTCTACCGTCATAGTAAGGAAACTTCAAGAAGACTTATTTAGAGATGTCTTCCTTCAAAAGATTAAAACAGGATTGCTTCTCTTCTTCCCATTTTGTGTCCTTGCGGAGCAGCCGCGTTAAAGAGGACGTCAGGTTAGCATAGTTCAGGGAAAATCTTGGGTAAATCCAGTGAGCCCGAGAAAACTGCAAAGTTCCTTTATGTTTTGTGGTGGCTTCAACTGTACCCTTTCTCTGATTTTGCTCTCCTGTGAACAGACATTTTCCTAAGAACAGACATTCCTACGGTCTGGTGCAGACACCACGATAACTATTTTAACCCCTCATCCTTCCGCGACCTCCACCAATCTGTTGTTGTAACCGATTGGAATTGTGACCTCTCTGACCTTCAAATATACCATCATAATTATCTCGCAAAGAGGAATACAAAGCGGAATCGGAACGACCACCACTAAACTGCGATCCTCAATGCGAGTTAAAAGCACCGCAGTAAAAAATCACCATTTTTATTTGGGTCGCTTCTAACAAAATTTTTATTTTGCTCATAATTAAGCCCTGAATTAAATCAACCTTTAAAATATGGAGTAGAACTACCTCTTCGATCAAAATGACCTCTAGGGCTTGAATAATTATAACTATCTCTGGGACTTCTTTCATAGTACCTCCCAGGACTCTGTGAATGCGATCCCCGTGGCCCTTGATAATTTCTAGACTGAAAAAAGGTATTTCCCGTATTTGATTCCCGCAATATCGGGCATGGACCCTGCTGGTAAGAATTGTATTGATTTGAAAATTTATTACCACGGAAAGCCCTTCCTGCTTGCCTGTGAGGAGTTCTGTTTCTACTAATATTTATTTCTGCGACCTCTGCCGTAAGATGTTCAAATTGGTCCATTTGGTTGTTAGATCTAAGGGGAGATTTTACTGATTCGATAGCATGGGTGATCTCAAGTGCTTCGTCTTAATTTTTATAGTCGTCTTGTCTTAACCTAACCGCTTCTTGGAGATCGCTCCGCAACCCCGTCTCAAACGCTTGCAGAATAATTGAGTTTACTAAGGCATATGCATCTACACTTTTTGAGTTGTTTAATCCTTCTGCTTTACAATAATCTTTTTCTCATCTCATCACTTTTAATCTCATATAAAATTGAAAGACAGTTTCCTCTGGTTTTTGCTTCATTTCTGCTTTTGCCCGCAGACATTGCCGAGGTGTATTTCTAACGCCTACATTTCTTAATAGTTGTTCGCATAGGTCGTTGAGAGTAAAAGTATTTCCCGACTCAATAATTTCGTCTATATATCGCTGGAAAATTTCTCTGCAAGTGTTTGACGCCATGACTAAAGTATATTCATCGTTCTATTTTGGAGTAACCTTCATGATTTAAGTTGTCTTATCCATGCTTTTACTTCAGATGGTTTTTTTAAACTTTAAATGTGCGAAAAAGTCTACCATATGATGGGATATTTGAGAGGGGACTTTTTGATAGGCTATTTGAGAATTATCTGGGGTATTTGCAGGGTTATGATTACTTGAATTTTCAGTAGACATCGTAAATCTTTAAAGTAAACAATGAAATTTATTAGGAGACAGATATGCTATATTAATTTAAGTATGAGTGACTAAAAATCTATTGATGTTACAGACAGTAAAGATAATGTGAAAATGAGATATGATGAGCTAAGGATAATTTGATGAGGCTAAATTCATGAATTGATGAAATTTTTTGTCATACCTGATGAAACTAGTACGTTAGTCTAGAGACAAAAAAATGCTATCTTATAGATAGGAATATGGGATTCTGCTCTGTTAAAACTGAGCTGACCCGGGTGAGGAAAAAAAAATTGTAGGGGAAAAATGAAATGAAAAAATATATAGAAAACAGCTAGAATACCACCATAGAGAAGAAAAGAACACTGATAGCCACCACATTGTAAGGGGCCACCCTTATGGGGTGGGTAAGTGACTACTGATTCTTTGAATATGGTAGCGCATCACCAGTAGCCGCTATGCGTATAGGTTCACTTTTCTGTCTACTATGGCAACAGTTTATCTGTTTCCTAAGACCTATTTCAAACTCACGATCCCTCCAAACAAGGAATTTTACTTTGAGAAGAATGCAAAAAACAGGTAAAAGAAATATGAAGTGAAAAGAATTCGAATTTGAGAGTTCCTCGTGCCTGATGCAATGTCGTGACTTGGGTGAAGAAGTATACATCTGGAAACGAAAAACTTGCGTTAAATCTTGTAGATTCACACAACAGGCTGTCCCTCATGTTATAGAAATGCTACCATCCAAAGAAAGTATGGTAGTCAATTAGGAAAACAGATAAGCCAAATCAGATTAGCATGGTTGTTATCTCTATCTGTCGTAACCATTGTGAACAAGATCACCCCGAATATTGTTCTTAAATTCGCTTTTAAGGGGAGTCCTCTTCGATCTGGTTTTGTGATAAATTAGAGATTTGAGTTTGACTGTTGGGGTAAAGGTTACTGGTCAACGGTCGAGGAAAATAACATTAGTAAATGAGAGCAGATAAATAAGAGGGGTGAATAAAGATATGAGGACGGCATCCTGTCGTAAAGAGATAAGGCACTAAATAAATAAAAGAAAGGGACTTCTCGGATGTTTATTTACCAATATGCCCTAAACCTAGTCTTGAGAAAAGAAAAAAAAAATCAGAATTAAACGTAAATTATTGAAAATTTTATTATTTTCTAAAATGTAGACTTTTGTCTTTGTGTAATTCTTAAGTATTTCATTAGGCTACAGAAGAAGTAGATATAGAAACTTAAAAATGACTTCCAAGAAGATATTTTTTGCCCTAATTTTTTGTCCTAGAAGCTTTTCTTACCTGTGCTAGATCGCTAGCCTTATGATATCTCAATATTCCTTGTAGTGGGGTTTCTCTCCTAACTGAACTCGAACAATTGAGACGCAGGGGTAAGATCTCCCTTTTTAGTGCAGAAAAATGTTACTGAAATTTGTTTGAAACTTTTTTAAAAGTAAACTGATTTATTTTGTTTTTCATAAAATTGTATATAGGAATTTATAAGTGTAAATCAGCTATCGTGAAGGGGGGACTTTGTGTCATTTTGTGCTTGGGGGGATAGATGCTTTAGAAGTATTTTTTAATGACGAAGAATTTTTTAATGACGAAGAATTTGGAGAGTTTTCACTGATTGCCTCGGATTACGGGAGATCAGAAGTCATAGAGAATGTCCATAAAAATTCACATATTCTTCTTCCATTCAAAGTTCTCGATTGGAAGAAGTTGCGATATTATAATGCCTTTGTAACAACAGGTATTTGAGACTCTCGAGATGTAGCAGTAATTGCTAGAGTTATTCAACGCTGATAATTCATCATTTAGTTTAAGAGAAAATGCCTCGTTGTTTTTTAGGTCCTCTTGTTATTGTTTTTTTCTTAAAGGTGACTCGATTATTGTTAAGCAGAAGTTCCTCTTCCATAAGAAGGCTATTGAAATTAGAGAGCTAACATCTTCACTTTGTATTAAAAGTTGTTAACACTCTGTATTAACACTTTTTATCAACAGTTCAAGGAAAGTTAACATCAAAAGTAGTCATTTCCCATTTTATTTATTTCCCATGTGTTCCCATTTGATTCATTCACTAACTCTCAATTGTGCTTGTATAATGCCTCCCGAAAAATCCCCCTTCCCCCAGAAAATATATCCCCTGAAAATATCCATCTGCGGAAATTATTCCCCAAAAGTCGCTTTTGGTATTTTTTCCATCAAACATTTCATCAAAAGTTTCTATTTGTGTTGTAGTCCCACAAACCATGCAAATGAAAAATAACTGATCTGCAATTATGTTTCCAGTAAGGAATTTCTAACGAATATTCGGGGTTTCACTCGAAGGTAAGAGGTTTGCAAAGGTGTTTTTATTGGTTGATTTTGATTTTGGTTTTTTCAAGTGGTTGATCTATAATTTTAGAATCATTTATTGGATCCTAGTTGCTATTTGTTGTAATATGTAGGCCTATTCCTACACATTCTGGTAAAATTACACTCTCTGTAGGCCTAACTACATCCTGATTATGCCGAAGGTCAGTTAATCTATGCTTTTGGATTCCATGAGAAAATTTCACTTTTCCTAAAGGCATTTATACATATCTCTGAGGTCATTGTCTTCCTAAGGATATATGTATGATGTTGACAAAAAGATATCTTCTAGACCCCTTTCATCGGACAAATTATTGATAATGTTAATTCTATTGCCATGTTCATTCACGTGTCCTTTCTCCAAAGGTTTACGTGTCTCTTTCAATTGTTCTTAAGGGGCTTAAATATACTTAGGTCCAAGGACTGCAAAAGGTGGGTAGCATTTTTTAATATGCACAAGAGCTTAATGTTCGTTTCTTTTGTAAATTCTGATGATTTCAAGGATGTATGACTTGTGGCCATCATAGTCAAAACGACCTTTTCCAAACCCTTTTTAGGCCCCTTATTGGCTTTCACCAATAAAACAATAAAAAAAAATTAAACACCAGAGCGTGAAGTTTTTGGAGGGCTTCCGGGGTCATACTTTATCGTATAGATTCCCTAGACAGCGTACCTAAGACCAAAGGAATGATACCTGGTGTCTGGATACATAAGCAAAGACGAAATTTAAAGAAATTGCATTCATTTCGGTACTTACTGATCTTAATGAATCTTACTGATCTTATGAGATCAGTACTGATCTCAGTACTTATGAGTTATATTACTGAATCCTAATGATCTTACTGATCTAATGGTGACCAGATCTTAATGAAATTTGATATTTAGAAGGATCTTGTGCTTTAGATCTCTAATTATAAATCCCAACCATATTCGATGGCATTGGGAGGGGAGTTGGAGGGGGAAACCGAAATTCATGGAAAAGTGAAAATCCAGGTATCTTACGATTGGGTGATCAGATCTTAATGAACCTTTATATATAGATGAATCTTATGTCTCAGATGCTCCATTTTCAATTCGAATTGGATCCAAGGACATTGGATAGGTGGTTGTAGGGGGGGGGGGACAGAAATCTTGGAAACCAAAAATCTTTGAAAACGCTTAGAGTAGAGAGATCGATATGAAACTTGATGGGAAGAATAAGCACAAGTTATTGATACATGATTGACATAATTGGAACGGATCTTTTCTCTTTTAGGGAGCTGGGGGCTGTTAATTTGGAAAAATCTGAAAAACTGAGGTATTTTTAGATTAAGTACGGGTGACCGGGTCTTAATGAAATTTGATATTTATAAGTAACTCATGTCTCCGAACTTGAAAATTGGTAGGCGTTTCAGAGAGCTGCACAAATTGACTTGATAAAGTCTTTTACCCCAATTCGACCATCTGGGGGGCTGAAAGGAGAGGAAAAATTATAAAAATTATGGTATTTTTAACTTACAAATGGGTGATAGGATCTTAATGAATTTTGATATTTAGAAGGACTCGTGACTCAGAGCTCTTATTTTAAATCCCAACCGGCATTAAGCCTCTGATTTTCCTTTTAAAGCAATCTATTGATTCTTAGAATTTTGCTAGAACTCATACCATATGCTCTGAGCTCTTGGTTTTTATTAGAGTACACTTTTAAATTCTGCCATCTTAATATTGTTTTCATTTCTTCCAAAAGGCTTTCATTAAAATTGTCATCCTTAAAAATACACATAAAACGTTTATAACTAAGTGGAATCGAAACCCAGTTCTTAAATGTGATTTATTTTTATTAACGAAGAGTGCGTTAATGAAACAATTTACAGTGGCTCCAGCACCACTTAGCACCATTCTACAATGGCTCCAGTATTCAATTATATTGGCTATTGGCGCAAAAGTACCTTTGTTATGCTATTATAAACTCTTTCTTGGTCCAGAAAGGCCAAACACAAAAGACCCTGAGGAGATCAATCATCCTGTGCAAGTTGTATCGACCAGGCAAAAGAATCTGCTAAGCCACATAACATCATTGACTTTTCGTTACTTGGTTTTGGACGTAATGTGAGTATTATTTATCCCAGCTAATGTTTTTATTGTTCTTGAAGTCATCTATAAAGTCTTTCAGTACTGACGAGTCAAGTGAATGTAGAGAGAAATGCTCTACTAAGTGTGATTTGGCATCATTTTTAAGTTTTTCTAATATTGCTCCCTCTGGTATTTCATAAGTTTGCTCTTGTCCCTTTTCTTTTTCTAATAAACGACTCTCAAGAGTCTCTTGCAACTCCTCTAGTGTGTACGCTTTGATGTTCCTGTACACCATATTGTTTTCTTTCAACCAAATTAGTGCTTTGTGTATTTTCCTCAAATCAATAAGTGCTGTCCAAACATTTTTATCATAGGTTGGTTGACCTTTGACAAGTATCACAAAGCTGTCAATGTTGAGCAACTTGTCTTGTTGTACATCCGCATTTGCTTGAACATCTACGGGTAGATATATAATTCTTCCCTTAAGAGCCTCTGTTAATTCGTTTGCAGGTCTCTTTGATCCCATGACTTGTCCAAGTCTAACAACAGTTAGACATAGCATGACAAATCTTATCATTGCCAGTTCAAATTTATTCAAATTCTTGATGCAATCTGGAGTTGCTTGGACGTAAAGGTTACTTCCAACAGAACGTACATTTTAGTTATTTGAGAACATTTTTCCTGCACAATATTCACACAGCTTGAATGTTTCCAATAAGTACTCCATCCAGTCAATTGACAGTTGGAAATCATCTCTCTCTCTTTTTTAGGTACATACTCATAAGTCTCTTCTTGAAGAATTTTGGTTATATAATCAAAGCCCTTTCGCTTCGAAAAAGAGCCAAGAACTTTTACCTCATTTGGCAGTTTTAACTGCTCGCAACAATCGCAAGGAACTGATGGGTATTCGTCTCTTATTTCAGCTACTTTCATAAGATTTTTCCCAAGGATATTCATAATTTCCGATTCTTCTGTAGATACCTGAGGACGCATAGGCTCCAGAAACATTGTAAAGTTTTTCATCCTCAGTTTTGAAATTGCAGCTTCTACTATGGATCTTAATTGTGCAATACTACCTTTGCTACTAATTGTTTTCACATATCTAATGAGTCTATATCTTTCTATTGCCTTGTACTAGATTCTAACAAAGTTTGCTAGAACAGGAAAATGTGGCGCCAATGCTCGTAGAGCACGAAGAAAGCTGTAACATCCATTGCGTGGGTGACAATAAATTGAATGTCTCATTTTGTCAGGGTGAATTGACTGGTTTTTGCAATAATTGAATTTATCCAAATACAATTCAACAAGGGAATCTGTTAACGAACTTTCTTGGTTCATTTCGGAAATTGTGCAAAAGAGGATATGACACATTTCAATGTCAATCGGCTCAAATTTGCAGAGATCTTGGTGACATTTCCATTTGAATGGGTGATTTTTGTCTGCCAACCGACTTTTTACAAGAGAATTTTTTTCGGTGGTCCTACTTTCATCAGTATTTTTATTCAAATCCTTTACAATATATCTTTGGCATATATCAATGAGAATTTTGCTTTGTATCTTAGTATTCCATTCTTCATCATCAAACTTGGTAGAAGACTGCGATTCTGACCCTTCAACTAACCTTTCAGAAAAGGAGATACAAAATTAGAAAAGCTGTGCCCAGTTTCATTATCTTGCTTGTTTTGTCGTCACACACAAGCATCTATTACCAACTTCTACAGCTTGATTATTACCATAATCAAAAATATTGCTCTTCCTTCCTCGTCAATTGGAATTGCAGTGTAAAGGTCGTCAGTGTGACCACATCTCAAACAATGGTTGACATCAAAGATTTTATACACTGATTCGAGGTGATAAGCTTCTTTATACACAAAATGCTCCCTGACATTTCCCATTGCAAGGGTGAATTCTCTAACATCAGGGACATAATCTGATTTTGGTAGATGCTCCAAAAATTTTGAGCACTGCTTGTGAATGCTTGCATGTAGCTTTGCTAGTGAATTTGATGATATGTTAATGACTGTCTTAGCTTTTTCTAGCGGTAACTTAAGTTCAATGATTGAATATTTTCTCTTTTTTTGTACATATAAAAGATGGTATTCAACTTTTCTAAATCTGAGTTCATTTTTGCTAGTCCTGGACCTATATGCCCACCGTTGTCTATAATTTCTCACAAAGAATCCGGAATGCTTGTTATTAGCCCAAACCGAATTGTGGTTTGACTGGCTTATGAAGCAGGACATATCTAAAGACTTGGCACTGGTTTGTGATTGGCTCTGACTTTTCTTTACCTTTTTTGAGGATAAATTTTCCTTTTGTTTGGTGTACATCTCATTGTGAGTTCAGGCAGAGTTGAGTGATATGATGATGTTTCCTCATATTTTTTCGTCAACCTGCGGCTTCTGTAAAAATTCTCATAGAATTCGATGACTTTGTTTGATGTTTTTCTCCTCTGTTCCTTGAGTGAAAAATTAATTCCTCTGTATCTTTTCAACATATTGTAAGCAGTAACCTTATCAATTTGATTTCTTTGATACATTTGATCAGTCCTGTATTTGGTTCTTTGTTTCCAAGAAACTGATTTGATGTAATTTCGACGAAACTCTTCATTTTCTCTATATTTTATGTTTCTCCGAATTGATACACACTTGATGGTCTTCAGGCGATAAGTCCCGTCATTTTTATATTTAGCCTTTCTACGTGCTGATGCTGACTTGACGTAATTTTGACGATACTCTTCATTATCTCTATATTTGGTATTTCTCTTGATTGATAAAGACTTGATGGTCTTCAGGCGATAAGTCTCGTCATTTTTATATTTAGCCTTTCTACGTGCTGATACTGACTTGCCGTAATTCTGATGATACTCTTCATTATCTCTATATTTGGTATTTTTCTTGATTGATGCAGACTTGATAGCCCTCAGGCGATAAGTCTAATCATTTTGTAGCTATCCTTCACACGTTCTGATGCTAACTTGATAGTCCTCAGGCGATAAGCCTCATCATTTCTGTATTTGTCCTTCACTTGCTCTGATGGTGAATTGATGCAATTCTGACAATACTCCTCGTCATTGTTATGCCGTTTTAAAACTCGACGTTTGTTTAGAGCTGCTGCTTTCTCATCCTGCTTAAATCTGCTTTTTGCACTCAATTTGAGAACATCCTTCTTTTTCTCATAGTACTCCTTCTTTTTGACAGCAACCTGTTTAGGTCCACTGTCATATCTTTCCTTCTCTCTAAGTTTCTTCTTTCGTTCTTGTGATACCATTGCAATTGCTGTCTAATTCCCTGTTGACTAAGAGAAAGTGTCTTCTTTTTCACAATATTTGTAACCTAAAAAGCCTAAAAAAAAATCCCTGAAAAACTGTAAATAAGAAAAATGATTAGTAAGATTATCCAAACCTACGACTAAAAACCGTCAATATCACTTTAGATGAAGCACCTGTAAAAAAGAAATGAAAAAGAATTTGTATTATTAGAATAAGGTAAAACAAAGAGAAAGGTTTGTATATAATTTAGAAAAGAAAATACCCCCAAAAAAGGAAACATAAGAAGACCTAAGAAATTAAAAAAAAAGTATCCACACAACGTAAAATCTTAAACAGCATACTTGCCAAAAAAATTTTTTAATGAGAACAGAAGAAAAACTAAAACAACTGTCTTACAATAGTTTTGTCTGAAGATAAATATGAAAGTGATTGTCTGTTGTACTTGAACATTTTGTGTATTTAAAACTAATTGAGCTGTCAGTGTACCCAAAGGTGTGCTGACAATGCATATATGATGCTACTCAAATGTGATGTACATGAAATGTTTGATCTTATAAGAATTAAAACATATGGATGTTTTTGTTTATAGTATCACACTGTACTAGCAAAGCCCTATTTTCTTTTACAGTTTTATCGAGTACTATTTAATAATAACCAATAGCTTCACTACAAGCTGACAGTGATTCACCTTCAACAGTAGAAAGGGCAAAAAAATACACTTTGTAAGAAAAGTGTAAACTCCTTAAATACCAGCTAAATTTCTGAATGTAAGCATCTCTAGACTATAATCCAAAGAAAAACTAGCAATAAAAGAATCCTTAGTTGTATATAAGGTTTTGAGTGGTTCCTAAACCCGTGCCTAATCTTTTGCAACCCCAAAAATCTTCAGGGGGAGGGGTAGGGTAGGGTACAGGTTTATTGTTCTAGGAATGCTGTTACAAAGTATAAAACAAAATGATTTCAATTCCCTTTTGGATAGAAATACTTTATATGTGATAAAGAAATAGAACTATCTTTAATAAAAAATTTAGGTTGTCTTATGCTCAAATTAAAATTACAAAGTAGACATTTATTCCTTAAGAAAAAGCATGTATAAGGCAAAAATATTCTATCAAGAATTAGGCTAATAAAAAAAATTCATTATGTTGACAATGCAAATGTACCTTCATTTCTCTAATTTTCTATGTGCCTATGGTTGTTTTTCTTTATTGTGTTTCTACAATGTTGGTGATATATTATTTCATTATATGTAGATTGTTTTATTATAATAACTTGTTTCTAAATCTTCAAGCCTGACTTGGTTGATTTTCTGAACATTATATTGTAACATAATAAAAAATTTGTCAAGAATGGCAAAACTCAATAAATAGTGGGTATAAAGCTATTTAACATATGTTTTGAAGAAGCATAAAAATGTATGGAAGAAAAGTATCTGGATAAATAGAATTCCGGATATCATTTAAATTATCAGATCATTCAAAGGAACTTTAGAACCTAATGGATAGTTGTGCTGTAAATAACTTTTTTTGATTATTTGAAATTGTCTGATAGTCAATTACCATACCAATAGTAATATCAAGAAATTAGTATTAATGGAATACTTCAAATGTAACTACATAACTGGATGACATGATTTCATGCTAAGAACAAATACATAAAAATACAATTTAGTAAAGATTGTAAGCATATTGTCACCTTTCAAAAATGACAATGGTTTGCTCAATCAATTAGAGGCTCTGCAGACTTCAAAATTGTGGTAAGCTTCAACATGAAGAGCAACCTAGAAAAGTTTAAACTATTTTCAATATATATCCCCCCCACACCAAATACAAAGCAACTTTAAGCATTAAAGTTGCATACTACAATAAGTTTGAATATAAGCTGACAATCCAAAAACTATAACTGTAAAATTGGCACTAAAATAAGTGATGAGTACACTCTCCCTTAAAGAAAATGAAGAATTGAATGTTTCTAATATGGAATTGAAGCACACTGGAAGCACCTTTAAAAAATTGTAACTAACATTTTTCTTCATATTATAAAGTAAAAACTGTTTTCTCAACGGTCAATATAATTATACAGTTCAATAGTCAATAGCACTAATTGTAAGCTTATCATTTCTAAACATTGCTGCATATAGCAAGTCACAACATTTTCATTGACAGTCAAATCATATTTGGAGGAGCTTGTTCATTTCCCTGGTTACAGTCCATCATTTATCCTGCCCCCCCACCTCACAAAAAATCTAAAGATTCAAGCCTATATAAAACAAAAATGATTAAGGTAAGCTGTACCAAAATAGCATTATAATTTTAAATTAATAAAGTTTATGAAAATTAAGAAATTTAGCCTGTAATGTACACTGAATCAAATAAAATATTACAACTTTTATATAGCCAAAAATCCAATGTAGGCTATTGTTGCCCTACAGCAGTTATCATCTGCTGTAGATATACAGCAGATATCCCCAAAATGAAAAACATTATGTAGTTTCAATAAGAATTGCAAAAACCATCTTATGCTACAATAATAGAAGGCTTGAACAGTTATAATAGGCTTGTGGTGATAAAATTATAATAGTAATATTGCAAATTATTCTTATTTTGGACAAAATGAGACAATAATCAAAGATTAATATGTAGGCTATAATTGACCATCCAAGTGTTTTCAAGAAAAATCTTCACATCTCTAATTTTGCTCATTTCCCTCCCTAATGGATGGATATTAACCTTTTAGTTAACAAGAAAATTGCTGTTTGTCTACATTTATTTTTGTGCCTAGTCTATGTAGAAAAACTGAAATTAATACATTTTGAAGGAACTTCTACTATGCACAACCCCCTCCCCTTAGTTGAGAATATACATAGGCTAACCAATATTATTTATGTTTTTGTTTCTGTACTGATTCTATTTATGAGTGCACACTTAAAACAAGAATGACACATGGAATATAGTTTTGGATAAATATTTGCATATTTCTGGTTTTGGGGTAAATGTTTTGTGTATATTATGAAGTAAGAATTGTCTTTTTGTTTCTACATGTATCCTTTTCTATAGTCCAAAGTCTTGGCTAATACCAAAGTAAATTATAAAGAGAACTAGCAAAAAAAAATTACCAAGTGTTTTTTTTTTCTCTTCTGGTACAAAGAAATAAATTTACTAGGGGATTCAATTCTAAGCCTTTTTTAGGCCTTCTTTAAAAATGTTACAATTTGTTTCCCATTTTTTAGGTAAGCTACACTGTAGAAAACAGTTAAAACATTAGTTTAAAACTTAGGCAATTATTTCATTGTAGATCTGTTGTGTAAAAGTTGTATAATCCATTTCCATCATTTGATTTAATCAACAATTTATAGCCTAAATCTTTGAAAAATTGCCATGTGTAATTTAAAACAGAAATCTATTCTTGTCAAGGTGCCATAAATGTATTAAAACCAAATTTCTAATCACACTGATTAATATATTTGGACCAAAAAATAAACAAGAAGTGAAGTGATATGTTCAGATAAGCTGTTGCAGAGTGTTAAAAAGATATATACACTTAGCTACACTTGATATCCACACTCTGGACCAACAATTAAATAAGAAAGAAAGTGATATGTTCAGCTAATTTGTTGAACAGTATTCAGTGATGATAGTGATGTAAAAAATGGTGGATGTAAAGTGAAAATAGTTATAATAAAAAATAGAATAACAAAGAACCTAGACACTTTTTGGATATACGTTACTGGAAAAGAAATTACGGTGAAAAATAAATTTACAAAATAATATAGGCTAACCCTCACTTGTAAATAGTTTCCTGATAGTGATGTAACAAATAATGGATGCAAGGTGAAATAGTTAATAGCCTAACAAAAAATAGAATAATAAAGAACCTAGACACTTTTGGACATATATCACTGGAACTGAAATTACTGTTATAGCCTAATAAAAATAGAATAACCTGGATATACATCACTGGAAAAGAAATTATTGGAAAAGTCGAATTTAGATTATAATAAAACCCTCACCTGTGAATAATTTCCTAAATCTGGATAATTTCTCTTGTTTGTTGTTGTTGTTAATGTGGTGAAGAGGGCGCTGCTACATTAAAAGTGAAATTTCCTAAAGTGCCAGTGTTGCGACGTGTAAAAGATACCAACCAGTCAAAATGGCACCAAAAAAGAGACAACGTGAGAGCCCCGTAAAGGGACAGGATAAGTGCCAAGGATGCACAAAAAACCTGGATGAGAATTCACAAGCCGTCAATTGTGACATTGCCCCAATTGGTTCTGTATTGAGTGCCTAGGATTAAGCGATGAACAGTATGTCCTGCTAGGGAAAATGAATCGCACTATGAAATGCGAATGGACCTTTCCCGGTGCATCTTAAATAAACTTGTGCGCGACGCCGACACCCTAACCAAAGCTATTGAATCTTTCAAAACAGAAGTACGTGAGGACATTGGTAGCATATCATCTAATGCATACAAGGGCCTCAAAGAGATTCGAGAGATTCGTTAACGAGGTAAAAGCGATTGTTGACTCTGCAATCACTGCACAAGTGACAGGGCTTGCACCAAATGCACTAGATGAACACATACGCCGCACAGTCAGAAGCAAGCAAGATCCAAGAAAGTGATGAAAACTTCCTTGCCAAATATTTCCAGGATATCTACAAAATAGCAACCAAAATTTTCACTGTGAAGAGACTACCAGCCTCGTCCGCCACGACTGAACAACCACTGCGATACCCACCAGTCTTATTCACGGTAGCCAGCTTTACTGAAAATAAACTTATCCTGGATGTCTCCTACCAGCGCAAAGACACAATTCGATTCTATGGCGACAGCTCCAAAGAAGAACGCAACGCCAGAAAAACCCTGTTGGAGGAGATGAAGAAGAGACAGGCAAACGGAGAAACAGACCTAGTGATCAGAAAAGGAGAAATCACAAAAAAAGGGCAAACTCGAGCAATTTCGATGGTGGGCTGCTCGAGCATGGAAAAGTAATACCGTCTTAGAGGTACCTTTTCCCGTGTCAGTCCCCCTGTAAATAGTCTATGTGTGAATGATAATAATTATGTAACAGTAAACGTGTGTGAAAGTAAAAATAGTAAATTAACAGTTACGTCCCCATGCCCCTCTGCATTGTCCCTCAATAGCAGCTCCGTGTACCTCAGCTGTAACTCACCTACTTCAACCATCAGTGAGAACAATAGTGTGCATAGCCAAAAGTTACCTAGACACACCCGAAAACTTATAAACATTATGACAGCTAACGTTGATGTTATCACCAATAAGATGCCAAAACTGGCAACAGTGCTCAAATTAAGTCAGATAGATTTTGCAACTCTGACAGAAATTAGCCCTAAAAATTCCAGATTTCAACTGACAGAAGACTCCATCTGCCCCATTGGATAAAACATCTTCAGCAATATGTCCGATCCAAACGGCAGAAGAGGAGTTGCTGTTCTAGCTTCCAAGGAATTCCAGGTAAGAAAAATTTCTGTCCCGAATTCTTACTAACCTTGGGTTGAAGCCACTTGGGTATCCCTGTCCCTACCTAACGAAATGTTTGTCCTAAGCTCAATTTACAGGAACCCCAGTAGTCCATGTCAGCTGTCCTCTCAAAGAGCAATTGCTGAAATGACGCAATTCATACTATGCAACTTCCCAAAGGCAACTTTGTTCATGACAGGGGACTTCAACCTCCCATGCGTGTTCTGGATAGATGGCGAGGATGTGACCAGGTCAAGCCTTGAGCAAAACCCACTAATCCAAGTACTTGCTGATAATGTTGCGTACCAAACAGTAACTGTGCCCACAAGAATTTGTCCGGGACAAAATCCTTCAACACTTGACCTAGTCATAACTAATGATCCAGAAAAGGTGATCGGGACACTGACTTTCAGTCCGATTGGCTCAAGTGACCACATGCCAGTCCTCTCACCTATACAACTCAACTCCAAATCATCAAAATATACTAAGCAATCCTTTACTAATTTCAAGATGATGGTGGAAGAGCTGATAGATGCCAATCTTGAAATTCTGATCTCAGATGACGTGGAAGCTTCATGGCTAATCCTAAAAAATACCCTACTAGAGAGCCTAGCCAAACATACCAGCGTGACATGGAAAAAGAAACAAAAAACTCTAGCTTTCCTCACCCCAAAAATCAAGAAACTATGCGATAGGAAGAAAAAACTTTGGGAGAAGTTTGTGAAACAAAAACAACAACAGTATACGAAAAGTACAAAATTGCCAGGAATCTCCTCAGAAAAGAAACGCGGAAACTCACTGTAAACTACGAAGAACATCTGGCCAAAAATGTCAAGGAAAACCCTAAGTTATTCTGGAAACATATCTCCCTACGTAAACCAGGCTGACACTCAGTACCGGACCTGGAGAATAACAGCTCAGTCTCTTCCTGCGCATCCGAAAAATATAGCCTATTACAACCAGGCAGACAAACAGTACCAGACCTGGAGAATAACAGCTCAGTCTTTTCCTGCGCCTCCGAATAAAATAGCCTACTGGGTCCACGAGGGAAAGAATGGTCAGTGGGAGGGAGAATTTTTCCGTTGTGCTACGAGCCGGATTTTCCAGAATTAAAAACAAATATCAGAAATTACAATATCAGAAATTACAAACATAAATCATTACGTAAATGCAGAAATTATACCTTCATCAACATTACAATCTTTTCACTAATGTTTGAATTGTATCCCGTTTCATTAATAACGACTTCCAAAACACAAGGGTCACTTAGTTAGAACATTAAAAAGTTTTTTATTACTAGTAAATAGCAATTCATCGTGAAGAGGGAGGTGTTTAGAAGTGTTTACTGGTGTTTTAGAGGTTTTAGAAGAGTGAATTTTTTAGGAGAGGGGGAAACACCCTTTATATACCAGAAAAGGATAAGGCTGTGGAACTTATCCCATCGGTTTCAGCACGTTCTTTTATTGTACTAAAACAAAAACAGTTATCATATGGAATTTTAACATAAAATAATACAAAAAAAAAATTAAATAAAAAGTTATATTTCATTCTTAGTGTAGATGGCGATGGCGGAGCATTTCATTTCTTTTTACCGTGGCAGCAGTAACATTACTTGCAAAAAAATTGATTAGGTTATTGTGCGCCCATACTGTTTTTCTTTTAATTGGTTTCCAGGCTTTTAGAAGCTTTTCCTGTTGATTAACATTTGTGAACTGGTACTTTTTGAGACTTGTCTTTGTTCTTAACTTGTTTTACTTTGTTTAAAAATCAGTGTTTACAAAGCATCAGTGTAGCCTACCCCACAAAACATCTTTGTTTTGTTACATTTTGTGAATATCTCTGTTTAGTGACATTTTGCTGAGACAATCCTGAAGTACTCCTGAGCTAATCCTGATTTTTCATAATCGGACTTAGATTGCACAACAACAATAAAAATGGAATTTTTACCAGCATTGTAGGCAGTGGCTACTGTTTTGTGGTCTACTTGATCGACAATGAGAAAGAAGCCAAGGGAATCATGATTATAGTAAGCTTTTTGATATATTTATTGCTGCTTTTTTTTCCTGATGAGTACAAATTTAGTCGAGATGTCGACGAATATTTGAATCTGCTGTGACGACATTTTGTCTTATTTTGGTAATTTTTCTTAATATAAAAAAAAGTTCAACCAGAATCCGTTCAATTTAAGCTATAACAAACCTGTAAGAAAACTTTTCTTTACGAGCTTATTTTTGCCTTTGCATAGTGAATATTGACTCTTAAACAGGTACGCTTTTCTATTTTGAGTAGCTAGTAATTATTATCAAAATAACGGAAACAGCATAAGTCCAGCTACAGATTAAAAAAGAAATAAGTGAAATGTCAATAGAGCTTAAAAAACCTGATCCTCTGTGCAAAAAGGTACAATAATTATATGTGGAATTTTCTTCAATCTCGGCATCTCTGAACAAGAAAATTTTCGAAGTGGAAAAAGGTCTGAAAATTCAGTTGCGGAAGTTCGTGAGCTAAAAATGGAAGTTGCAAATAATAAAAAAAATAATGGATCGATTTCAGGCGGATCAAAAAGGGTGTAATGTGATACTCTACAATTTTGACCCAAAGATAAGAGGTTCTGCTATAAAAAGAGGCATTTTTAGATTCTTAAATGAAATTGTAAGACACATCCCGTTAATGCAGACAGATATCAAAGATGTTAGATGTTTTTCGTTTACCGGCAGACCAGTCGTAATTAAATTAGTGTCGATGGAATTAAAAAAAAAATCTCTATTTGCTTCAGCGGCACTTTTCAGAAGGTTTTATTTGTCATTAGCCCCAGACTACACTTCTTCAGATATATTGGCGCGCAGTAAGTTGATACCAATTTTTGAAGACACTCGTATGGAAGGACATTTGCACGCAAAACTGAGGGGTGTGAGACTTTGTAGGGGATGAGATTTTTGCATGTGATAGTAAACTTGGTAAAGGGAAAGAAATCGATCGATAACAGCGAAAGGTTTTAGCATTAGAGGAAGTGAGAACCCACGGTAATCAGAATTTAGACTTAAATCGTAATATGCAGAGGTGCAATGAAGTAATAGACAATATAAATTTACTGAATAAAGAAGGATCAAGGTCAGTCAAGCATGGGACAGCTATTGAAGATCAGACAGAAACGTGTATGCGTGATGAGATGGCTAGCTCCCACAATGTTATTCATGAACCTGGGACATTTTGCGCGTGAAAGAAGCGGATCGTCAATTTCTGATACTAGTGGTCAGAGTTTTGGAAGTGCTGCTTCTGTATTTAGTGTAGGAGAGGGGGCTATTAAAATCTATTAGAGCCAACTACCTTAGCCGGTTGTGAGAGTTGGGATGTTGTTTGCCTTGTTGAGACGTGGAATTCTCTGGATCATTTTTCGTCATGTGAAGATTTTGATGTTTTTGAGTGTAGGAAAAAAGTTTTAGGCAAATGGTAGATACTATGGAGGAGTTTCGGTGCTTGTAAGGAAGGGTGTATTTAATTTATCTCGTAGGATAGAAGGCGTGTCTGAAAATTCATTATGGTTAATAATATCAGTTAAAATGTCAACCCCAACGGTAACAAAACAATGACGAAAACATACACTAGAATATGGGAACAATATGAATACAAAACGTACGAACATTTTCTGGGCATATTCACAGCCAAAAGAAAAAAGATAATGCAACCCACTGTTGAAATTGATTCGAAAACAGTTCTTGCGACTGACTTAACCAATGACAAACAAACATGGTCTGAAAGACAGAAAGATGGTGAAACTGGAAACACAGGTGAGTAAAATTATATTAAAAATAAAATCGAATATACAATCCTTCCTGAAAGCAGTCTTTTCTCTACACTTATAGGAATACACTCTTTAGCTTAAAGAAAAAAGAAGACTCAATACATATAAGAGAAAGAAATATTCTTAGAATGGTTGATTTAACTGAAAACGATATCTTTCATGCAGCAACAGAAGAAAAAGCTCTCTAATTTAAGAGCTCATTGTACAGCTCTGCTGATTAGCAAAAACTTCAACAGCCATGTTACAACTGAAATAAATTTGGCAAATAAATCAATGCATGCTTACAAAATTAAACAACATTCTCTGTGAGATGATTTGAAAAATACATGAACAGATTTAGGTTAGCTCATGGTCAAATAAGTCAGTTTAACAGAGGCCATATTAAATTAGAGTCGACAAATCCAGATTTAAACTTTTACCAGATCAGAAGACTTTTGTCTCAGAGTAAGAAAGAAATTACAAGAATGAGCATCAAATCAGTGTTTAACCTTGCAAATATTCTTTCAGCCATTTTTGGGAATCATGGAGGAATTATTACTTGGAACTGAAGGATTTGTAGACTTATTAACTACAGAACAGACAATGAATATTGACAAAGAATATCAAGATTACTTGTTACTTAGAACAAATTTCAACAGAACAAATGAGTTAAGTAACAAAATTAAAATTTTCATCAAAAGTGTTAAAACGAGCTTTTAAGGCTATAGAATTGGAAAAAGCCAGGACAAAAACGCAGAACAGATGTATCAAGAACATACTACAGAGTTGATAAGGAATCATATCAAACTTGCAAAACAAATATATCAAGTATATAATGACTTTCTTTTTTTATTTATACCTTTTCCATCTATTTTAAATTTTCATTTAACAACACTGGAATAACGGATCAAACAGATTGGTGTTCAATCTTCTAATTTGATGAATGCTTATACTTCTGTTTCTTTGGCAAATAGTGATATAAGCACAAGGTTACAACGTCATAAAGTTCTCCAGCTGCTTTCTCAGTTGAAAACTGTAATTTTTGATTCTTCTAGCCAACTAGGAGCCCAAAACATACCGGAGCTTGATTCGCAGACGTCACTTGTTGATTTAAAGATTGATTTTGCAAAAAAGCCATCAAAATTAATTCTGAGATTACTGATATCCGGTTCACAATCGATGAAATTCAAAGACATACTGAAATCCTACGAAAACTTGTTAGCGTATGTTTCCGTATGATTCGTTGTGTATGTTGCTTATTTGCCTCTGAATAATAGTTCTTACAGCCGTGAATATACTACAAGCCTTTGCGAATTTTGTAACGAATCTGATCGAGTATCCTTCACATGGGAGTTACGAGTTCATAAATACGAAAGTTAAGGTGGTTTGAAACCTAAGAGTGTAAGTCGTTAATTCTATGCCTTATGATAGATTTTGGTCTGAATATGATTACCTGATAAAATACATTTTTGGATCCAAAATGAAATGCACACCTCATGACAAGTAAATAAAAGAATAAGTGTTTCGGTAATTTTATGAATTCGAAGATTACTAATAAAAAATGACCCATAGAATTTCATTTAAGAAAGTTTTCGAAGTTTAATTACTTAGTAATTTTTGCGAAGGCTGATCTTCAAAATTATGGAGGGAGAACACCTTCAAATATTTTGGAGTAATACCCTTCAAATATTTTGAATAAAGAACTCCTTCAGATCTTTTGGAGGGAGGACCCCTCAAAGACTGAAAGCAGAAACCTTATTCGGTAAATGTGATTATTTTTCATCAATTGCTCGGAGTAAAAGTCGTTTTCAGGACTGAAAAATTACCATTCTACTCTTTGGGATGCATAAGGCATGTTAGTCTTACTTTTTCTGAAATTTCTGTTCTTTTTAGCTTTAACGCGATAATTTATTTTAATACTATACTATCCTTAGATATACCACTGTTTAAAGGCCTTTTTTCTAAATTACCTCACCCTGTGCCTACTCTTTTGCTAGGTTGAGCTGCTGGAGCTGAATGTCGAATGATGTGGTTTCTAATGTTTATGTTTTTCAAGAGGAAATGGTGTCGAAGATACAATTTTAGCTGTCTACAGAGTTTTGAAGTCTCTGTGGATTTTTAATTAAATAAAAAAAATTCACAATTTAAAATTCAACAATTAGCCATCCAGGTAGCTTCTCAAGAAGGTATTTTAACAACTTTAATCGCAGGGCGCTCTCTTTAGATACTAACCTTATTGATTTATGCTGATAGAATATATTTTGCCTGTTCCGTATTGCATGTGTAGAAATTTTGTTGTGTTCTTATTAATGTTATGTTGTCCTAAAGTACAAAATGTCAAATTTCATTAAGATCCGATCATTCGTTCGTAACTTAAAGATACCTCATGTTTTCTAATTTTTCCTAGTTAACCTTCCCTCCACTACCCCCCCCCCCCCCGATGGTCGAATCGGGGAAGCAACTATTTCTAATTTAATCTGGTCTGGTTCCTAATACGGCTGCCAACTTTTATTTTCCTAGCTTATCTTGAAGTGCACGAACTAATAAAACTGGGTACCGACAGACCATCCGACAGACGGCCAGAAATTACGATTGCTATATGGCACTAGGCCGACGAGCAAGTGCCACAAAAGGGAATGAATGTGAAATTAAAATTTCTTAATGGACAACGTAATTCCAATAAAATATTATTTTCGAAAAATATAATTCATTTTTCGGCCCCAATCATTACCATTATGTCAAGCTAATCTTGTCTCTTCTACAATTAACTATGATCAAATAGCCCATAACACAATTGGCAATAATTATCTTCAAAAATTAATTGCTTAAAATCACTTATCAAAAACTCGTAAAAATTAGCCGTGTCTAAGCTTAAATTAATAATAACATTAATTCTAGAAGGAAAATCACAAGGCTGTGTCCAACAGTTCTGACGATATTTTTCGTTGTTTATGCAACAGCTCAAGATGTCTTAAAGCATGGAATCATATTTAAGCCATAAATAAGAAAAATAAAAGGATGAAAAAAGGAATTTTACCTTTGATTTTTAAATATAGGCTAATACGTCACATGATACTCTAAAAGTAAAAATTACGTTTGTTATACAAATTGTATATACATATAAGGTTGTACATTAATGAGCATATAAAGTTGTACCATGAGCCATAACTATGTTCTTTACCTCATCCGGTAAAGAGAGGGAAGTCATATTTTTAACATGTGCATTTTTTTCTTTACTTTTTTTGAGTTGACCACATATATACTCAACGAAAAAAATTTCCAGTCCTCTTTCCTTTTTCAGATCACAATCGTATATTCATCTGTTGAGTTCCTGCCTTTTTCGAGTTCCTTGTATCCTATGCACTTATAACGATGGCCTATTTCTAGTTTTGTGATACTGCTGATGAAACAAACATTCGAAAAAGCAATACAATTAATTGAGCATACGCATCGTTCTTTTCATAAAGTAGTTCCCTGTATTCTTGCGCTTATTTGTGTACCAGTTTTGTGATGCTGTTGATGAAACAAGCATTCGAAGATGCAATACAATTATTTGAGTGTTCTTCTATATTCAAAGAAGGTGTTCTTCTATATTCGCTACCAGCCAATCAAAATGCTTGGAAGATAATCATGAAATTAGACCCTAAACCATTCGAAACATTATTTAAGTAAGTCATTAGACTAGAGAAAAATACTAACGAACTTAAGGAATCCATATTTCAATTTTTGAGATTGGATAAAGTCTACATTCAGTAGGAACTTAATTGGAAAGAAATCCCGCTACCTATGATCCCAAAACTTGTCAACATTTATAACTGATTATTTCGATAAAGATGGACTAATTTAATATGGCACTAGGAACAGATACAAGAGAAAACAAAAGTAAAAGGTGTATAAAGGATATAGAGAATTCTCCAGGCGAATATGCTTTCCCACAATCTACTAAAAGCCCCGTAAACCCATTACCCTTCTGGGCTTTATCCTAATTTGGGAATAAGGATTTTAGTGATATTCAAGTGTCCTATTTCCGTTTTTGTAAATATCTCACTCGAATAGAGATATTCGAGTGGCCTATTTTAGTTTTTTTAAATATCTTCCCTATCTTACTCTTTGGTATAGGAATCGGAAAATAACAAGCATGCGGGACCCACTATACTTTGATCGCCCCCCCCCCCTAATATCCAAATATATAGCCTAAATTCGTTTCTAAAGTATTTTATTTTAATTCTTACTATGGTATATTTCATTAGGGTGAGCGTCAGAGAAACAGGTTCTACTTAGATGAAGAATATTAGGTCGGGGCTAAAAAATACAAGTACCAATTTTTTTTCTTTTTTTCTTAGTAAAAATATGGAAAAACAGGAGTTTCAAATCTAGGACGGGATTATTATTTAAAAATCATTTTTAAATGTTTCTTTCCTTTGCAGGTTGGAGCATGTTGTGTCCAGCTGATCGACGCATGTGGTAGATGTTGTGGTCGTTTTGGTAATTGCTTGGCACAGCAAACTGCGGACATTAGTACGTCAGCACCTCTGGATTTTCGAGTAAATGTTAAGATAAACAAGTAGTAGTTTTTTATATATGATTTTACATTCAATACATTATATAATTTGCTCTTCTTTTAAATGACGCGAAGGAGCTCCTACTTCGCATTTCTTCTGGGAACAGGTTCCGTGACCTTGCACAATTTATACTAGGATCAAAATCCGATCGTACACTCGAGTTGAAGTATATTTGCAGTTTTGATAACAAGTTTTACCCTCCGAATAATACTGACAAGCTGACAGATTTACACGAAAAGCTTTAGGGAGTTGCTTATCGGTGTTTGTTGCCTCACTGTGGTTTTATTCGTTTGTTTTATTAGTTTCATTTATTTAATGTTATTATTGTTTAATTGTTATTGCTAACAATTATGTGTATTGGAAGTTACCAATTCCAAACGAACACAAACCGAATCAACTAAATCAGAAGTTGGAACAACAACAATAATAGAAACAGTATTTGAAACAAAGACAGAACTATTTGAAAGTAACCCTACAATCCCACCCAAAAAGAACACAACGACGAACGAAATCAAAACTTCTATCCCAACAACCACTTAAAAATCTGATAAGCAAACCGAAGAATTGAAATCTTTAGTATTGGAAACTACCAAAAATATGGTCCCCGACCAAATTGAAATCAATCATGAAACATCACGAAGTGCTGACAAAATAACCCACCAAGTACCAGCGAATATTAAATGATAGATACGGAACAGATTTGCAACAATAACAAAAACAACATCCTTTGGAGAAATCCATACAAAATGAAAAGCAAAACCCCAACAGTCTATAGTGATTATGGCATTCATGCTACTGAAAGAGGAAAAGGATCTTCCCATGACGAATACTTTCACAAAGAGATTTTGACAATAGATAATAGAAAAACATGCGCATGACTATCCAGAACCAATGAGCCGAGTTACTATAGGTCGAAATTTGTTTTTTAATTAGGTTTTAGCTATTGTTAACAAGAAAAGCCTGTTCTAACAGAAGCAAGACATTGGTCAGAAAATATAAAGCCGTCTTCAATTTCAGTTTGAATTTGCCAATTTACCAGTTTAATGCCAGACTCTCAATTACACTTTTTACATAGAAGGCTAGAAAATCTACAGCTGAAATCTGACATTTAACTTTCTCCTAAAGTCTTGATATTTGAGAAAAATTTCGAGCAGCTTAAGATTAATGTACTTTTAGACATAATCAGGAAACGGAGCGACAATGCAGATCATTTAGAACCCATTCTTGTAACAGACATAATACGGAACTCCAAACAATGAAATCAGTTCATCTTGGAACCCTGACAAAACTTCTATCAGTTTCGCCATCATCTATTGGAGGGTTTCTTTTTAAACCATACTTATTGAAAATGTTACACTCATTTTTGTTAAAATTAGTGCAGAAAATCTTTCTTTCTTTCGGTTGTTAATGTAGATTAGCAATGTTTGAGCACTTAATAATGATAGATGGTAATAAGCTTACCTAAGCTATGGATGTCAGGTGACTGATTTTTTCTAACGATAATTTCGACAGGACCTGTGCCTGTCATCATCAGGTTAAATTGAAATTTCTTGCCAGAAAGTTAAATCGCTAAATAAAAAAAAAACTAAAAACACTGAACAACACTAATGATGAGCCAAACCTGGAATTATTGTTGTGCCATGGCCCGAATTTTGGTAAGAGGCATTGATGGCTGCTGTCATAGTAGATCTTAAAGAGGTTGGGCCTATAGGAAGGGGGTGGAGTTTTTTGTGAATCTTCAATTTATGGGTGACGGTTTCCCAAATTTCGCAAATGTGAAACTCACCATTGTCTTTATTGATGGCTGGTTTATTTTTAGCAAATTCCAAAGCGTCTCTGATTTTCTGCTTTAAGAGTTGTGGGACAATAGCAATAAGTTGGGCTTGGTCAAACTTAATGGAGTGGGAAGGGTTTTCAAAGATATGATGGGCCAATACAGAGAAATTATTTCCTCCTATAGCTTTGTCTTTTTAAGGCAGGCATCAATGGAGTCAGCATGTTCTTTTCAGGAAGCTTGACTTTAAGGTGTTTTTTTCCCTCTGGAAGGACTATCTCCTCCTTCTTGAACAAATGCAAGGACAAGATCACTTCAGATCAACCAGGGGTATATGAGATTCCTTGTAGCTGTGGTGATAGCTATATAGGTCGTACCATGAGACCTCTATATCACCGATTAAAAGAACATTTACCATCTATCATTATTATGCATAAAAGTCAGGTGATTTTGTCTGTGAAGAAAAAATAAATAAAATATCCAACTAGTTTCTCCCTTTTGTTTTTATTACAGTGTCTTTTTCTGACTTGTATTTGTTTCAAGTTTAGTTTGACCGATTTTCTTCTTTAAGACTTTTTAATTAGCTTATTATAGTTTATTTATTGACTCATAATAAAAATTGTGGGTTCCATCCAGTCCAATTTTGCCTAAGACCAAATTTACCATTAAAGTGGTATAAAACAAAATACAATTCCTTAAAAATATGTGCCTCTTCAGTTGAAACAAAAAGGAATACCAGATCCACGAGACAAGACATACTAGAAGACGAAACTGACAAATACAACTGCAGCAAACTAGTAGTTTGCATGAACCTCAGATTGTAAAAAAATAAAACTAGGCTTTCTAATATTTTTCAAAGTTAGTTCTAGTGTCAAATATTTACAAAATACTAACAGCTCACCACAGCACCAAGTCGCCAGAGACCGACACAGCCTCTGGACAGTATAGGACAGTGTGGTTTTCCATAAGAAAAAGGTTATAAGAACGAGAAAGGAAATTACAAAGACACTAGCCTGATTTCTGTAGGAAGAAAAATACTTTGTAATATGAAGACGTTGTAGATAAAATCTTAAGAAAACGGCTGCATCTAAAAAGCGGATTATATATGACTGAAATTGTGAAATACCTAATCCAGCATTCAATTAGTTTGACTTGTGAAATATAAATCCTGCAGAACTTGTCGAGAGGCTAATTTTCTTCGGATTTTGCTGATAAGTTTTTGAATACAGATGAATTTGAAAAGATTTGATTTGGATCATTTGAATGCAGCAATTAGGGATGCCGGAGTATGGTGGAAAAAATTGACAGGCTCACACGCTCCACCGGGCCCTCTCCACAAGGGTGTCTTCCACCGCATAACGTGGTCCTGTCCACTAAAGGTAAGTAAACTTTCGATTTGTTACATTATTACTTTCATTATTGTACAGTTTCAGAAGGGAGATTTAGAAGTAGCTCAGTTAAACGGATACCCCCTCTGGCCAGTTCGGATTCTTAGCATCACAAACCGAGAAAAGTCTACACCAAAATTCGTTGCATTTTGCTACAGATCTCATGACTTTCAGAATGTGGTGGAAGCAAATCTTCTGTCTTATGATACCAAACGCTTGAAAACTTTGGAAAGTACAACTAAGGGTGTCAATCATGCTTATCGAGAGTGTGCATCCTCCCCTGATATTTATTTCCAGTTTCATAAAAAGTAAGTTACAAATAGCCCAGGTACTGATTTAACTGCCTCGAGCAAAACTTCTGAGACTAGAAATCAGCTTACTTTAGCACAAAATGAAGTAGCAAAGCTTAAGGCTGACCGAGCTAAAGAAATTAACAAAAAAGTTCAGAAAAAAGTTACTTCCATGGGAGGAGCAGAAAGTTCATCACAGTAAGCCACTCTAAACCCAGAACTGATTGTTTCAGAAATTAATGATTCGATCTTTCTAGAATACAACGGATATTTTGAGAAAGTTTAAAAATTGTTTTCATCTCTGAATAGCCAGATTCAGTCAATAGAGCTTCGAGTTGCTACTATTGAGGAAAAGCTTGACGATTACGAACAGGAGTGTTTGCTTGATTCTTTGTTTTTATTTTTATTTTTTTAGTGAAACAGGACTTCGGAGCTGACCTGGGTACTACTGTTCTGGATGTAGCAAAGAAAATGGCTATAAATTTTCAGAAGGAACAGGTGTTGTCGGTGAACCGCTTTAGACTAACGAACTCGACGGCGAATATCCAAACACCTACGCCTATTGCGACAGTTCTAGATAAATTCGTGACTAAAAATATGGCGTATACTGTTTTCAAATCAAAAATTTTAAAGTTAAAATTTTTAAGTCGATAAAAAAATGTTTCGTGATGATGGCAGGAGAGCTAAATTATATTAACCTGAAAAACCATTTGTATCCAACTACATATTTCTAATTTTCGTCTTCCTAGTTACCATTGTTCTATCGAATTTTCGCATTACATTGGCCATCAGCAACACCCAAATAATTAGAAAAGAGGCCGAAATAGTAAGCTGTGCTAATCAAATCGAAATGATTTACTACTATGAATCAATGTTCTACGACACTCGTCAGTGTTCTACAGCAGACCGATCACTAATTGATGCAATATTTTACCGAATAAGACAATTCTTTAAGGTTGACAAAATGCTACTGTTAAAATGTACTAACAAAGAATTATCAAGTGTATCCAAACTATAACCAAGAGTCAACGTCGATAAAAGATAAGTGTATTTGCCACGCAAACTACAGGATCGACAAGGATATCGTGTGTGAAGCTTCGGAAATAGGTAAGAAAGAGACCAGTTTAGCTTAGGTTAAATTAATGAAGTTGGAATATACACAAACTGGAGATATTTCCTAAACTTTACCTTTTCCTATAACATTCCAATATAATAGCCAAAAAAAGTATAACAGTATCCACGCTACATATAAACAGCGAATAGAGAGAAGAAAATGTTCAGAAATTAACTGAGCAGCCAAACCTGTCAAGTAGCCAAATGTAAGTAAAGCTACCAAAAAGAAATTATAGTAAGTATAGTAGCAAAAAGAGAGTATAACAGTATCCATGCAAAAAAAAATACACAGCGTCAATAGAGAAAAACTGTTCAGAAATTAGCAGAGTAGCCAAATTTGTCAAGCAGCCAAATGTAAGTGTAACAGCTATAAAGAAAGTATAGTAGCAAAAATGAAAGTATAACAGTATCCCAGCTAAAAAATACCCAGCGTCAATAGAGAAAAAACGTTAAGAAATTAAATAAAAAAACAATTTTTTTAACCGAAAGTATATGGGGTAACTGAGTAACCAAATCTACCAAGTAGCCAAATGTAAGTATAACAGCCAAAAAGAAAGTATGTAAGTATTGTAGCCAAAAGAAAGTATAACAATACCCACAAAAAATACCCGTCAATAGAGAAAAAAGTTAAGAAAAAAAAGAGCAGCCAAATCTGCCAAGTTGGCAAATGTAAGTATAACAGCCAACAAGAAAATATAGTAAATATATTAGCCAAAAATAAAAGTATAAGAGTATCAACACTAAAAATACCCAGCGTCAATAGAAAAAAAATGTTTAGAAGTTAACTGAGTAGCAAAATCTGCCAAGTAGCTAAATGTGAGTGTAACAGCCAAAAAGAAAGCAGAGTAAGTATAGTAGCCAAAAAGAAAGCATAACAATATCAACACTAAAAATACCAAGCGTCAATAGAGAAACAAAGTTCAGAAATTAAACAAAAAACAAGTGTTTTTAATTGAAAGTATACGGAGTAACTGATTAGCTAAATCTGACAAGTAGCAAATTGTAAGTAAAATAGCCAAAAAGAAAGTATATAAGTATAGCAGACAAAAAGAAAGTATAACAGTATCCAAGCTAAGATTACCCAGCATCAATAGATAAAAAAAATATTCAGAAATTAACCAAGTAGCCGAAATAATACTTTCTCTTTGGCTGTTATACGGTAAAATTATGGCAAACAGTATAACTGGCTTTCGTAGAAAGTGAATATACCACCCGATGATTTTCTTACGCTTTTTACAAATGTAATAATTGCTTCTAACTCAAATTCAGATTTAAGCACTTTTTGATCTCTTAAAAATGACCTAAATATGGGGTATAAAAAGGCTAAATACATTGGTCTCAAACCTTAAATACCTTATAACATCGATCTCAAACTTACTGCTTCATTATAAATCTATTTTTATAATGTTATATAACCCACAAGCACTGATTTTCCAATATTAATTTGGATAAATTAATTTTTCCAATGTTATGACGTTTTTTTCTTCCTTGACATCAAATTTTAAAATAAAGGCATGTGTTTTTGGTCGAAAATATGGAAACCGACGGAAGAAGGTGTAGATAAATATTCCACGAGGTTTCAGTCCTATCCAAAGTGATATTTAAATTTACAAATATTGAAAATACCTGCAAATTCAAGCTGTGGAGGTTCCAAAATCAAGCTATTTGAGGCTGCAATTAAATTTTTGCACAAGGATGATGACAGTATTGATTTCTCCATTTCTTTTTTTTCACATCTTTAATAACATACTAATTTAATCAATGCTGCAAATGAATTGGAATAAAAGAAATATGCTGTTCATTTCAAATATGATATTTCAATATATCATGTATTTTTTTTCTAATGTCTTCTATTCTTAGGGCTCAAGGTTTTCTGCCAACTGAAGCAATTTGTCCCCGCTGTCAGACCCCCTGTTTGCACTATACTTCCCCATCAAATAATAAATGGATATGCAATAACTCTGTTCGACTCCCACGTTCAAAAATGAGGAAACGATGCAACTTCTTTGTGAGTGATAGGAAGGGAAGTTTTCTACATTGTTTCAAACTGCCGCCAAATTAAGCCCTCATGTTTATTGCATTTTATTTTACTGATATGTGGAAGCACTGTTCAGCAATGTTAGAACTGGAAATCACCTTAAACACTGGTGTGTACTGGAAGTCTTGGTGTAGTGAGGTGCTGGAGAATTGGGTAGGACACCAGGAGCCAATAGTAGGTGAGGGTATTGTTGTCGAAATAGACGAAAGTGTGATGGTTCGAAGAAAATATAATAGGGGGAGGCCTATCAGCCAGGTTTGGGTATTTGGAGAAATCGAGCAGGGTGAGCAAGAAGAAATTTATTCTACCTCTATTAGATGGTGGTGAGACTCTGAGAAGGGATAAAGAAACTCTAATCCCTCTCATTCAAAAATACATAAGGCCGGGTTCAATAATGATGAGCGACTGCTGGGCAACATACTCCAGTCTTTCACAACTCGTCTTTACTCACCACCCAAATCAATCACTCCAACAACTTTGTTGACCCTGATGATGCGACCACACCCAATGTGTTGAGGGGCTATGGCGCTCTCTTAAGAAAAGTTGCAAAAGGTATAGGATGAGGAGTCTGTATTTTAAGCACTATATTGCTAGATTTCTCTTCCTTGAAACCTATGAGCCAGAAGAGCACCTGCATTATTTGTTAATTGAAGAAAAAAGCTTTACCCCTCCACCCGTTTCCCAGCCCTCCCCTTCTAGAGCTGTGGAGATTGCAGCCAACCAAGAAGAATATTCTGATGAGGATTCGGATATCCGGCTGGTTTCAACTTCCAAGATTGTTTATCTGCAATAATAATGATAATTATCTTTTTTTGTTACTATTGAAATAGTTGTTTCATTCAATGTTTTTCTGGTTTTTCTGTTTTCATGAAATACAATCGACGTTTTTCATATTTTTATGTTTTTCTGCGTTAATTATCGTAATATTGAACAAATTCTGGCGCTGAGAAAACGTAGCCTATTATTTTGTAAACATTCGACCGAAAACGTATGCTTTAATTGAAATTTCGGAATGAGTATAACAGACAAAAAGAAAGTGTAATAAGTAAAATAGCGAAAAATAAAGTTTAACAGTATCCAATCTAAAAATACCCAGTGTTAATAGAGACAAAAACGTTCAGAAATTAAATAAAAAAATGTTTTTTAACTGAAAGTGTATTTCAGTAAAGATATAGAATGTGCAGATTAATGCATAGATTAGGCAAAGAATAAATAGCATTGGATATTTCCTATGTTACGAATATGTACTTGAAATATCTGTCTGTGCATGACTATGTATTTTTGAAATTAATAAGATTTACCAAAAAAGGTATTTTCTTGGCTAAACCAAAGACAGCAAATAAGAATGAAGAATGTACACACCACCTGTGTTATTTCAGTAATAGCTTATTATATTGGTTATATATGTACGTGTATCAAGCTGCTAGAAGGACCTGAAAAAACTTAATTCTGTCTAACTTATTTAGCCAAACCAAGGTCTAGGCCTACCTGAAATTAACAATCCTTGACTTGTCATCTGATTTGATGTATGGTAGGTCAAATTTTTCCAAGTTGCCTATTCATTCAAGCCAGAAACTTGTCAAAATCTTACGGCAAAATACGGCACCTATTGTTTTTCTATTGCAGGTTACCTACCAGTGACTATTAAAAATCGCTTTGAAAATCTACAATACCCTACTAGGCTGTAGATTCCCTTAATAATAAAAACCATATAGCCAGTACTAGGAAAAAGTAAGCCATATAGTTGCATTGTCTAACAGGTGAACCCACCAAATAGCAATAGCCTATAAGCAAAGCTTCTAATAGCCTACTAGCATTTCCATTGATTAAAAATCGCACAACCTTCATAAACTATTTCGAAGTGCCTGAGACATCAAACGGCTCTAAGTCTCAGTTAGATAGATTCTGAGAAAGCGTTTGAGTTTTCTGATATAAGAGCTTTACCGAAGGTCCTATTCTACTATGGTATAGCAGAAAAATCTATTAGAATGATTAGTGCTATGTATGAGTGTAACCTTGGTGCGGTATGGGTAGGAAATGCGCTTAGAAGCTGTTTCGGATTCTATCAGGAGTGAAATAGATTTGCGTTCTATCAGAACTTATAAGGATCATTTTGACGAAAGCATGGAGCACATTTTAGGCAGTGGGAGATCACATAATCAAAAGGAGAGGTAAAACACTACTAGACTTAGATTAAGGTGATGATTTATGCATCCTAGATGAAAGTGTGAGAAAATGACGTAGATAAAGCATGAAAATTTGATCGACCCATTCTCTCCTCAACGCAGAACAAACTATTCTTCACTTGGGAGTTTGGACAGAAGCCAAACTCTTAAATGTAGTGATTTTTCCTCATTTAACTACAACGTCAATATTCAATTTAATTTCTAAATTACATATTGTAGATGTAACTCTTTGAGAGGACATTTCTCAGTTAACCTTTAAAGTTACAACTAAATACCGTTAGCCGTTCTTCAGAAATTTCTGTTGTGGCATTTTGCAAACTATCCTGGACATAGTGTATTTTCTTTGTGTTTGCAATCCCGCTCACAATTTTTTAGTTTCACTTTAATACACTTAATCTTTTTGGAGACCTGTCCTAAAAGGAGTAAGACAGGTCATGTCATCACCAGTGTCAAGGTTATTTGGCTTTTTGACCATATTGAACAAGATGGTTGTTTCAAATCTTAATCAGAAGTTTTGGAAGAGAGCTACCAAAAAGAGAATAGAAAAAGGCCTTATTGGCCTTTATTCAATTTGGCATATCTTTCAATATTCCAAATACTTCTAAGCAATACCCTCAACCTTTCCGAACACACCCAGAATCAACTGATTTTCTTCGGCATCTTTTTCCAAGCCTATGAGGGGTTCTGTCACCCCTAAATGCAGTGTTATTCGATCTTTCGACTATTTTGAACAAGATGGTTGTTTTAAATCTTAATCAGAAATTTTGGAGGAGGGCTGCCAAAAAGGAAATAGAAAAGTTCCTTATAGTCATCTAACCCACTTTTTAACATTCCCCTCAACATCCAGGGGGGTTTAAACTGAGTAGTATCAGCTGTTCTTTACATATTGCTGACATGCCTTTTTGATATGCTGGTTGTACGTAGTATCTTTCGATTCAATTTGGCATATCTTTCAATATTCCAAATAGGTTTTTTAACTAATTACCCTTAACCATTCCAAACACGCCCAGAATGATTTGATTGTCTGTGGTATCTCTTATCAAAGCTGTGAGGGGTTCTGTCGCCCTTAAAGGCAGAGTTATTTGATCTTTTGACTATGTTGAACAAGATATTAATTTCAAAATTATGATTGAAACTTTTTCGGGCAAGGACAACTAAAAACGGTGGGCTCACAGGCTGCTGAGAGGAGGCTCCCAAACCTCCAATCACTCTTCAACATCCCCTTCAATATGTCCAATAAGTTCTGACTGAAAACCCTAGACCGTTCTGATGACGTTAAAGATTGTCCATTTTGATGAACTAAACATATATAGTGTATTTGAATTAGCATAGCTTATCCATCAACTTTCGGCAAAGCGGTATTCTCCAGAGCTTTTCGGATACACCCAGAAAAAAAGCTTTCTCCTTTTCTTAGCAACAAATCCTATATGTCAACAATTGGTAAAATGAAATTTTTTAAAATCTTTTCCCCAGAGTTACGGGGAAATGGTATCTCTGAAGGCATAACTATTAAATCTTTTTGACTAATTTAAACACATTGAAAACTAAAAACAATTGATGATTTTAAAGGAGAAGAAGAGCCTAAAAAGATCAAGAAGGAGGAGAGGTTAGGTAAAGTTGACGATCTTTCCTCAAATTTATATTTTTCCCTCGGAAGTAAAGGGATATACATGAAAATTAATACAAGGTGTATCACTGCTAAAATAAAATCTACAAAAAGAGCATACAGTATGAATGAACTGGAAATTATAATGTTTTGGAAATTGGCTTCTCATGCTTAATCGTATTTTGGCTTTAGCAAATATAGTTTCTTTGGCTTGCAGCCATTTATTAAGAAGAAGGGGTTAAATAAAAAGATAATCAAAACGTTTAAATGTATGTAAAACACAAAAATTAGTAAACAGCAGAAATCTTGATATTCCAACAGACAAAAAAACCTGGAAGTCTCACTCATCCTCTTTCCTGGCAGCCCTCTTCTGCATACTTTTCCATTTCCTTGGTTTCAGTGTACCCTTAGCTTTTCGAGATGAGGTTTTAGGAATATTCGAAATGCCCCCTACTCTTAAATTTATAAGAAAATGCTCAAATTAACGTAAAGTTCTAAACTCAGCTAACAACCATAACTTACTGCAAGCCAGTAGCTTAACTCATAAATTTAAAAAGACATGCGGGATGTATATGAAAGAGACTTGAATAATTAAAATACAACGGATATTTAAGCAGGAATTCAGCAGAAATAGTGCAGATGCCACTGACTCTTGTGACATTTGGTTTTCTCTGGCTTGCCATTCTAAACTATCAACTACTCCTTAATATGAAGAAATAGAAGTGTTATCTACTGTTACAAAGGAAATCTTGATACATATACACTTATATTACGCCTTAAATATATATGTATACGGGTCTGCACATATATTTTAGATTACATGCAACGAAAAGAAAATTCTCACGAACTATTATGCTAGTAAATTCACATTCTATTGTTAATGAATTGTCATCGTTAATGGCATTTATTAATTCAAAGACAAAAAGATGAATATCCCTCTGTATTTCATCACTATCTTCACCCCGTTTATATTTTCCCCGGCCTAAGGCCTTGAATTAGTTTACTTTCCATGAGAGCTATAATGGCATAGAGAATTATAACAATTGTTTTTTTAAAATACGGCGTGTAGTGGTAACCCTAATAACAGATTCCTTTAAAAAAAAAGTAAACCCTGATAATTCTGGTCAACGGGCAATTACCAAACCTCTGTTACTAGAATAGAATCGTCGGCTAATAAATTCTTTTTTCCTATTGTTACCTAAATTATTTAACTCAGCTGAGTTTCATAGTTTGTCAATATATTCGTATTAAATATGATTAAAAATTAAGACAAATTTATCCATTAAATATGATTTTTCTGGGGGAAAAACACATAAGATTAAGGTTGATTCCAAGAGTTGCAAGTGCGTAAACTTTTCAAGCAGAAATTGGTAGCCACTCCTTTATGCCTAGTCATAATTCAGAAAGAGAAACTTCTTTTGAGAAAAAGGAGCAGAAAGACAATACAAGCTGCTGACCATTATAATATACTAAAATAAAATAATTTCTGCCAGCAGAGAACATTTAAATCAGCTACGTACTTCAATAAAATTTCAGAAAATGATCATCCTCCTGTTTAAATCAAAGACACTCAATATCCCTCAACCGTTATCCAGGAAATAATACAAATTTTTTGAAATTTAATAAAATTTAATTAATTTTAATTAAAAATTAAATTTAAAGAAATAATTACAAATTTTCCCAATCTATGTGTACTACCTTTCATCATTCTTTGCCATACGGGAATGGTATCGCATTGGATGTCACTGTCAATTCTTCTCACCTAAATAACATCCAGCTGCCGTTTCCGACTTACTATAGACGCTGTTCTTCTTTTTTGAAGCTCCACTTCGTTCACAGTGCGATGAGTTTTCGGAACTGAAAAGTACATAATTTATTTAAATTAAACTCTATCAGCTTACTAGTTTACAGAGCAACAAGGGCTACACTAAAGTGTGGTTGTAGGAAACGTAAACTCGCTAAACTGAGTTGCACCCTGGCTATTCAACATGTAATCTATATTTCAGAAGGTTGAAATTCCCAGTCTAAAACCGAGCAGTAGAATGTTAATTTGAAATTTGTAGATAAGTTTCCCCTCGTTTTGCAAAATAAGTTTAGTTTTGCAAATTATTCTGTTCCCACCCCTTAATATTCCGTTAATAATCTCAAGGTTGACGTGTTTAATACACAAATTTCGTTTGTTTTGCTTACACAGCATCCGCCTTCTAAAGTAATAATGCTACTGAGGTAAATGAAGCTATTCAGCTGTTCACTTGATCAATCTTCTTGTTACCCAACATCAGCTCTTCGACTTTAACTTATACCACTCTAATTGTACATCCTTTTTTTAACAAAACATCTAGCTTGTTTCAAAACCAAACACTACAACAAAATTGGTTGGTTGTTCTTGCAATCATTAATGGCGCAACAATACGCATATACACTATAAAAACAAAACCGGTTTCTGTGGTCAAATCCTTAGTTGAAGCATAATCTTTAAGAATTCGATGCATAAAAAATATCAAGTTTTCTAAATCTTTGGTAAATTATGTGCTCTACCAAATTAAAATACAACCGTACGTGAAGACAAAAGGCTCAGTGAGCCCTGCGACGGCTTCTCATTTCAAAAGAAACCCGCCTTTCCATTAGAAATCCGAGGTATATGTCACAAAATAGCTTCTATCATTGGTCTCAGTGTATTAGAATTTTTCCAATACTATTTTTTTTTATTTGCTCCATACTTTCGGTGGACTTTGCATTTCTTCAAAAATTTGAGTTTGTGTCAACTATTTTCAAACTGCCTCACCGACAAGAAGCAAATAGATTCTACCCTAAACAAAGTACATCATCCTTTCCATTACCATGTGTGTTGGTAGTTGGGATTAATTTCATGTGCTGCGTTTTATTATGCCTCTCCGGCAAGAACAGCAGATAAACAAAAGATTTGGCCTTATGACAGAAACCCCTTTCATTGAGTGTTAGTTAATTAAAAATAGTTCTGAAATGTAAAAAATGTGTTGCGAGAAACATTATGAGCAAAATTAAAGCCTAAAATTACACAAATTTAGTGGTTATGCGAATCAAACTTAAAGCACAAAGTAACTGGCCTATATTGAATGAATAAATAAAACTTGAAATGAAAAAACAAGAGACAGTCAAAGTTTGATATCACCATGACTGAATAGATGTAACTTGTCACATACAGATATCAATACGAATAAATGTCTTTAAACGAGCAGAAATTACACATTAGAAGTCATTATTTACATAATAGTTATGTTATATCTAGAATATACCCATTTATTATATAGAATATTATTCGCTTTTCATATATATTTCGCTAGAAAGCCCAAATACTGGACATATATCCGTTTGCTTTTTCAACAATAAAAATGATAATACTAAAATGACTACCACATTTTCATCGGTCAAAAACGAAAAATCATTGGAGCGATAAAACTGAATCTAGCAATAGAAGCAACTAACTTTAGAGGAAAAATATGAACTTGAAAAGCGATTAATGGATTTAATGAAAGAGGAATTTGAGGGGAGGGGGAATGAACTTATTTTCAATATTTAATGATTTAAACTCACTCCTCTATATGCTTAATTTTTACATGATCCTTGATTTTAAATATTCTTTCTGCGTTAAAATGCCATTCATTGATAGGAGTGAGCTAAAGAAAGGGAAAAAACTTTTGGTCATTTGCATTGATATACAATCGTTGACAATGTAAAATCTTCAGAATTTTGCAATCAAATACGACTGGAGCCCCCCTCCCCCAATACCTCTCGCTCACGCATTTCTAATCGTTTATTTTCAGCTTCCATTTTACTTTTCATACTTTGCTGTTAAAGTATAAGGCCACGACACTCTTAAATTCACTCTAACATGATCAAAATTTACTCCAAGTTTTCAAATTAGGTATCAACATTTGTTAAAGCTTAACTCTTACCTTTGACTCATTCATTCAAAAGAAAATAAAGGAAGTATTTGAGAGACAAATTGGATAACCATTATTTAACAGACCTCAACTACCCCTTCCCTCTCTATTCATATACACAACAGATGGCACTGGCCCTTATTCTGTTTGTTTCTTTCAACTCGGCCCTCTTTATTCATATACAGAACAGATGGCGCTGGCCCTTATTCTTTTTGTTTGTTTCAACTCGATAATACCTGATTGTGTTCCTCCTACATCTGTTTTTCCTAACTTTCCTTATGCTAGTTACAATGATCAGAAGTATGCTATGACTGGAGTTAATTCCTCTGCTGCACTATTTTTCTCATGGCCCCAAATCCATTTAGGGTCAAGTTTCTCGAATCGTTTCAAACTCCCTAAAATCCATATACCATCGCTGAAAGTCTATATTGTCACAGGCAAATGGAACTTGAGGCGTTATCAGAATTCAACCAAATAGAAGTTCAAGCTGTCACAGAAGAACAGTACCCAAACCAGGGACTGTTCTGAGGAACTTCAATAATTTACCTTCGATAAATTATTCTCAGTATATTAAATTCAGTTACTCATATAACACTTTTGGGGAAAAAAGGGTGGTGGTGCTTAACTAAGAGTAACTTTTACCACAAAATTATCGTAGTTCCCTGAGCATGATGAAATCAATTTCCTTAGCGTCAGACCGAAAGGTCTCTTTCGTCTCTTTGATAGTAGTGAAATCTTTTTTTTCTAACATTCACGAAACCAAAATGGTTAGGTTTTATCCAAAGTGTTTCTAATTAGTGACCATTGACCTTAAGATGGAATCAATTTATTCTTCACTTAATGTTAAGAAAATATTTCAAATGCCGAATCTCCAGTAATACATATCTAAACAACGAAAACAAATAAGCCTGGCAATTTAAATGACTCAAGAGATAAAGAGCGTCAAACTTTTTCGTCCATTAATATCAATTAGACTATTAGACTAAGACGCTGAAAGTATTATGCAGTCTTCACGAGTGTAAATTTCACTAACACACTAAGAAGACTTCTTAGTTGAAATGATGTCATGGCTTAATCTTGCAAAAGAGGACTTGAGGGCTGTCTTAGGGATTTTCTGGGACCTGCAGGACACACTGTCAGTATTATCTAACCAAATACCAGCGGATAAAATTTCTATTTTGTTCCCATTCCCAGGGAAGCTTCGTCCTGTCTCCCTCACTTCTAAAAACTATTCTTATAACTACATGAAGGATTCGCTGCTGATATACTGAAGGAAATAATCCTTCTTCATTCAAACCTGAGGTGATTTGGGAGCCACAAATCCGTTTCTAACTCCTATTACCATATATATCTTGTAAAAGCCACTAGAAAATGACTTCGAAAGAATGATACTTATCTTAGTTTAAATTCTATTTATGATATCCCAACAGTATGATACCCCGTGAATTACAAGGCATTAGTTCAAAAACTTGTCGCTGAATTCAATATTGACACCCTAGTTCCTAAGGAGTCACCAGCCACTGCTCATGATGATATAGTAAAATAAACAAAAAGGCAAAATTACAAGCCGAGTGTGGTTTTACCAGCCCATGATCAGAAAAAGAAATAGTCATAAATCCTTGAAGTCATCAGAATTTGCAAAAAAAAAATTTAGGCTATTGTGTATATTACCAAATGCTACCCAGGTTTCACAGCCCTTGGACCTAGGTATATTTAGGCCCCTTAAGAACAATTGGAAGAGGCATATAAACCTCTGGACAAAAGGAAACATGGATGAACACGGCAATAAAATTCAAATTATCAATAGTGGTCCACCGAAAGGGGTCTAGAAGAAGTCTTTTTGTTAACATCTTCCATATATCTTTAGGAAGAAAATGCCCTAAGAGATATGTACAAATAAGTTGAGGAAAATTGGAATTTTTCCATGGAAGCCCCAAAAAATAGATTTTAGTAAATTAACTTGACCTTAGGCCTACTTTTGATGTAAACTTTCCTAAAACTGTCAATACAGAGTGAATACAGAAAAATTCAATTGAAAAGGATGGAAAATTAGTTTGTTTTTCTTCCTTAAACAAATGTTTTTTTTTTCCTTATTCAGCCTCACTATGTAATTTTCGTCACAGTGTACAACACGACCAGCACAGCAGCAAATGCAATAGAGATACTGCATGGTCTGAACTCAAAACTATTTGACTACCCTGGCAGACTCTTTGTCAAATTCGATTATGTTTACTATCCCAAGAGTATGATTTCTTGAAACTGCTAATAAGTCTAGTTCGAAGAGTTTGATTAATAAAGAGGAGGGGTTGAAAAATACCCCCTTGGAAGCCATTTTTAAGTTTTTATATCTACTCCTTCTGTAACCTATTGAAATACTTAAGAAATTGCACAAAACAAAAGTCTACATTTTAGAAATAATATAATTTTCAGTAATTTCCGTTTCATTCTGATTATTTTTTGCTCTAGGTTTGGGGCATGATGAATAATATATACATAATCTATATCATATATCAATATAGTAGAAAGAGAGGACGATTAATCAATCATCATAATAATGAATTTTCTAACCCTAGTCATATGGTTATTATTGATCATCGTTGGAAGTGTGTACTGTTTTGTTGCGTACTACCACGGTGAGCGATCAGCCAAGTGGGTAATGATTTTCATAAGGGTTGCTGTATGTTTAATTCTTTATATAGTGAGCCCTGACGAAGATAATTGGCAATTTCACTATTCCCAGACTGGTGAGGCGTCAACAAGCCTTGTGCAAAACAATACTTGCCCATGTGCTTATGGGTTTGTCTTTGGCTTCCTTTCAGTTATGGGCCTGCAGATTTCCTTAGCCGTCGCCTCACCATGGAGCCCTCCAGAAACTCCACGATCTTGTATTTAACTTTTATTGTTTTTTTGTTGAAAGCCAATAAAGGGCCTAAAAAGGGTTGTGAAAAGGTTGTTTTGAGCGTGTATGGCCACTTGAATCATACATCCTAGACGTCATCAGAATTTGCAAAACAAAACAAAATATTAACAGAAGGAAAAAAGGATAAGTAAGGCAATAGACAAATGGCCATCGGGCACTCATGCAAAGGCAAGTAACTTAGATAAGAACAAACTGCCTATAAAGAAAAGGCTAAAAAATTTAAATCAGAAATATCAAACAAAATGAAGAGCCCATAAGAGGCAAAAAGGTAAAAGATATTCAAGGGATAAGGACGAAAGTAGAACAATTATTCCAGATTACAGAAATGGCAAATATCCAGGTCAAAACGCAGAAAAGAAGTATCAAGAACACGTTACAGAGTTGGCAAAGAATCAGAGTGAACTCACAACAAAAATATATAGAAAAAAAGCAATACAAAATGACGTAAATTTGAGCATACGTCAAATAAATCTTGAAGTATCTCCCTTAAATTTGAACCTGCGTCCAGCTTATATCACAATAACACGATACCTCATTAGGAGCATAATTACAAAATCGTGAAATCCTGGTTCATGGGAAACCAAATTGAGAAACGTTGAGAATCTGGTTCAGAGATCTGGTTAGAGGGAGGTCAAACATCCCATAAGAAGTTAAGATATATGATAAAATCAGAATGCTTTAAAGTCAGTCAATACCCAGGCAAAGTTAATGAAGTGCTCCTTTATAGAGAAAATATTTTGCTAATAAGACTGAGTTGATGTGTGTCCCGATACACAATTTGTTGAAGGGAATCAACCAGACAATTAGTATGTAAGTACTAAAATAAAATTCATTGTTTATTAGGATATCGTTTTTGTTTCTGAATCCAGACACCAGGTATAATTTCCTTGGTCTCTAGGAGCATTCTGTAGGGAATCTATGCAATAAAATAAGACTCATCCACCCCTAAGATAATTCTGTTACCAACAATATGGAGCATTGTTAACATTGTCCCTCAGTCCTTATCCCTCACTTATTTTACTCCCTTGACGTCATCCTAAGTTGAACCTCCCATATGTTATATCGACAATAAACCCCTCGTAACCTAAACCATTTCAATAAACCCCCCCCCCCCCAATCTTGTAACTTTAAGTGCGGCCTTCAAAAAAAGACAATCACGGGAACTTTAAAACTTGGTGCCTGGTAATGTAAACAATTACGATTATTTATTATTTGATTTTAAGTGTTTGTTTAGTGCCATGTACTTTTTTATGCAATTTCTATCTTGTCCCAGTATAACTGAGTCTTTAAAAATAAAAATTAAACTTCAGTAAAATTCAAATACCCAGTAAAATATTACAAAATTTAATTTGTAATTTTACTCGTACCTGTTTTTATTATTAAAATAAAACCAAAATACAATAATACAATGACCCAAGAGCAAAAATAAATATTACAGAATCAAAAATTAATAGCAAATTCAGTAAAAATCGTTGCCAGACTATGAAGGGGATACAGACGTTGATCAATTCAATATCCACCTAGCTGAATTTGTCAAAATGTCAAAAATAGATTTTAAAAGTCTTAAAAAACATGCTACTTCTAAGATGAAAAGATCAAGCATTAACATTTTTCAAACAAATCAAAATACCAAAGGCGCAGAAGTCGCCTCAAAAATAAACCCAATAGAACTACTACAAAAAACCTTTCAAAAAAATTCATTAACATCAGTTTACTGAATAAATTGAAAAATGGTAGAGTTACATTCGAAAAAATACAAAACCTGAGAGTATATTTACATAAAATTACAATCTCAATGGAAGCAAGATACGGTTCTGGTGAATGAGAATTATTAGAAAAAAATGCTAAATGCATTCAAGTAGGAGCTCAACCCAAAATTGCACCGTTTATTGATTGCAAAAAAAAATGAAAATTTAAAATTGTCAGTCCAAGAGGTAGAAGGAGCGTGTGAAATAGACTATTGTCTCAACACACCAAAAAATGTCAATAAATACTGTAGAAAATAAAAGCCCTACAGAACATGAGATCGATCTCCGCGATTTTTCTCAAGAAAATCATCACCAAAACCCATTCAAAATAGAAACCGATCCCCGACAATTGCAAGACTAGTAGGTTTTGCCCCAATAATCAATTAAGATTGCCCACGAGCAATCAACTCACAAGGTGTTACACTTGTATCCGAGTAGGCCATATAACGAAAAAAATGTTTTGCAAACAACAGTTGCCGCTCCAATTTCAGAGGGACGATCAACCGTTTCTCCAAGGGGACAAACTTTAGTGGGTAAGCCGCAAGAAGTAATACAGGGAACACCAACTTAACAAGAGGCAATTACCAAAACTCAAATGAAAATTTCCAACACAACACGTCTTGGTGTCACGGGAGGACAAATCAACCTGGAAACGATTGGAACACAAGAGGTGATTATACCAGCCAACGGGAATAATATAACAATTCCACTTGGAATAACAACCAAGTAAACCGAAGTAGAACGAATGAACGCTCTACACTTAATAGCTGGGAATTCCAGGGAAACGACACAAGCCTCCAAAACCTGTAGGACCAAAGTTTGTCGGCAGATATTTTTATAGGACCCCACCAGTCATCTTACCATTTTTAAGTGAAGCAAATAACAAAATATTTTCGATATTTAATGATTTTAGTGTAGCTTATATTTATTTTGCTGCCCTTATAAACTTAGAGAAAACGGTAAATGGAATAAACGCATCCGTGTACAACAAACTACCCAAATAAATTAAGCAACAAATATACAATATATGTCCTAGCCTGCTAAGTGTAGCCGGACATAATCTAGACGTTAAAGGATCCATATATCCGAGGCTACGCATAAAATAATACAAATTTTAATACACGCTTCATAATTTGCAAAAATTTCCAATATCAGGCAATAATAGGTCCAACTTTTTAAGGAAATAAAATATTATTAGATGTAGCAAAGACTAAATTTATTTACCCGAAGAAGAACTAAAGAATTATAAATAATATTCAAACTAACACGATAAAAAACAAACAAAGGCAACATGAAAGAATATAGAGAAAACAAACACCGAAAATTTCCAATATATGGAAAAAATTTGCAAATGTAGGACCCGTCATAAAGGTACCAAAGGATAATATTCTAAACTCAATAGATACAAGTCTTGATTTTATTTTTTCTAAAATTAAATGCCGTTTCACTTATTATCAACAGAGAATTTAACAGTTTTGATCTAAATTTTTACCTAGCAAAAATCCAGCATTCGCTGGAAGTTGCTTCTGCTTCCGCGGTACCTTTTACAATTATTCGTGATGGGACCCGAAAGAAAGGATGGAGTCAAGATGAGGAGTTGCAAAAAGCTAGACACCATCATAAGCTTTGGTTCGGAATTTGGCTTGACTGTAATCGCCCCTGGACAAGATATATTTTTCGTATTATTACGTCTACTAAGGTTGAACATAGGAAGGCTGTTCGTCGATAAAAGCTGACACAAGTTTCTAGCCTATCAAATAATATCCGTAATAATCCCCAACAGCATTGGAAATATGCATCTAAATTTACTTCTTCACCTTCTTCACAGCCTAATCCAATTAATATAATGTCATGGGAAAAAAATTTCTACTTTATTTTCTGATGATTCCCCACCATTGAATATTAGGTTTCGAAAACCTTGTTACAATCACTCTATCACGAATTGAGACTATGAATCGGCTTCTGAAGAGTAGAAAAGCACCAGATTTTGATGGTCTTCACCCCGGACATTTGATTCATAGAACCTCTAAACTATTTGAACACCTTGCAATTTTGTTTCAGGCATCGGTTGCTCAACAATATGTAACAGATGCGTTATGTGAATGTATTGTAACGTGTGTCCCAGAGAAAAATAAAGATCAAAAATCATGTGATTCATATAGATCAATTAATATATGCTCAGTTTTAGGAAAACTATTTGAAAAGATATTATATGGAGAAATTAGGCATAGGTATGACCACGGGAACCAACAGTTTGGGTTTCGTGAAAGTCTTGGTTTCCAAAATGCACACACAGCTTTTTTTGCGATTTTTGAACGTCATAAGCATTCGAAAAAGAATCTTTATGCTTATGCTATTGACATATTTAAAGACTTTGATAAGATTCTGCATTCCAAAGGGATTTTATCTCTACTAAGAAGTAGTGTGGATCCTTTCATTTGTGCATGTCTGTGAACCTGGTATAGGAAAGCATCAATTCGCGTGCGAGTAGGAGGACATGTGAGTAAGCATATTAATGTTCATCGTGGAGTAAAACAAGGTTCAGTACTAATTCCTGTGGTTTTTAACAACGCTATTCGTTCGGCAACTCGCTATTTGCCACCATATGTAGATAAAAGTCATCTGTCACGTGCGGATGATATTCTTCTTCTGTCTGATGAATTCCAAGGGTTACAGAAAGCTGTAGACAGTGTGTGCACAGCTTTAAAAGGAATAGGACTCTCACTTGCCACTTCTGAAACAGAACTTCATGTTTTCGGTTCCGGTTCCGAACAATCCCAAAATACGGCCATTCAAGTTGGCCCTACTACTGTATTTGCATCTTCTTCACTCAAGTATCTAGGTCTCTCATTTGGGAGCTCGATTAAAGCTACTAGAACACTTTTTATAAATTCGCTGAAGGAGAAACTGAGAAAAATCCTACGGGCTGCTTGCTAGGGAAAAAGGCCAATTTGATAAACGAACACTGGCTTGGCTATACAATGCAATCATTGCACCGCATGTATTTTTCCTGATATAAGTGTGGCGATTATTTTCTCAAACTGAGCATATATAGATCCGTTCAGCATTTTTTCAGTTTTGTAAATATTTTCTATGTACACCCATCTGGATACGAAACAGATGTATTTCTAGGCGATATGGTGTGTTTGAAATATGTGAAAAAAATGGATGCCACCAAATTTCGAGAGTGTTTCGACAGAATTATTGATTTTCCTCTTGCGTGCATTCTGAACTAAATATATTTCACTAGTATTCGACCTATAGTACATGTTTTTCTCTTTTTGCGTTGTTCCGTGAGTGTGTTTTGCTTTTCTTTTTTCTTTCTTCATTAACTCCTCTATTATGAACTTTTTGTACAGAGGGTGTTAATAAATTATTACTGTCATTATATAATATATAAAAATGTCAAAGGAAAGACAAAATCTGTACTGCCCTAGTAGATTATTTTTTATACGATTAAGAACTCCCTAATGCTATGAAAATATTCAGAAAGAAATTGATATCTTCTTTTATGATTTACATGAGAAAACATTGTTTAGAATTGTCACAAATGATAATAATAGAAATCAAACTTCCACAATACCAGTTTTACCGCAAAGTCTAGAAACCGCTGTATTTGAATTTATCCATTCATAAATGGGCGGCTACTTAGAAATCAATAAAACCTTTCATAAACTAAAACAATACTTTTTCGTTACGTCTGCCATAACAAAAGTATAGAATTACATAAAACTTTGTGAAACATGCAACCTAATAAGAAATCGTCAGATTTACCCTAAATCCGCTATGGGAAGAACAGCAAGCATTTACGCATTTTTGGTGGAAATAACAGGAAGAACCAATTTTTACAACCAAGCATAACTGTTTATAAGAAAAAAAATTATTCCTATCCTATAAAGGCACAACACGTTTGTCTCTCACAGCACGTAATTTTATCAGTAAAGAATATTAAAAATAGGCCCCTATATATTAATATATAAGTCAGGCTTCTTGTCCTAAGAGTTGCGTGGGTCAATTTATCCCCAATATGAAATCAATTGGATCTTCCAAAAGTCATTATCTCAATTTTGTCTTTAAGAGTTCAAGCACATAACATAGCCAAGAGCAAATCCTGGTTTATTTTTTATTTAAATCTTACACCCCTAAAACCTGTGAGAAATGCATAATTGGATCGACTTAAGACCCTTGAATCCTAAATTGCCTCAATTATACCATCCCCCAAGCATGTGTATGTGATCCACAAAAAAAGTTTAATATCTATTGAATACACTAGGCATAAAAAATAAGAAAAGTCAAAATCAGCAAATTTTTTAGAAACAAAATACACAAAAATCCAAAAATAAATCGGTCCCGATTTGATACAAAAAGCAGCTGAAAATATAAAATCTAGGTAAAAAAATTAGACTGAAGCTCAGCATAAATAAAATGAACGTTGGCCAAAACAAGCAAATATGACAATAAGAATAAAAGCGGAATAAGCAAGCGAACAAATGGAAAAACATACTTAAAATTAATCCTGATTAATTCTAATTATATCTAGTCGTTCAAAAACGAGCTTCAGTTCTCAGAAAAAAAAGCTGTTTCAGAATTAGATGTAATATCCTGACAGGAATAAATAAAAGCCTCGACTCCAACACAACGTAATATCGAATTACCTTAATAATAAACGAAGTCCTACTTCAGCCAAAAGATTGGCAAAAAAAGATCCATAATAGATGCTAAGAGAACAAATAGGAGTAAATAAATAATAATAACCATAAAAAATAACCAAATATAAGGAAATAAAAACTCACATAAGAAAGGCAATATGGATCAATAAACATATGTCAAACATAGTATCTAAGATAAAATTAAAAAACAAGTTTTCTTAACTCCAAGTAAGGAGCGACATTAAAACTTAAAACGAACAGAAATTATTCCGTATATGAAAGGGGTTGTCCCCTCCTCAACGTCTCGCTCTTTACGCTAGCTTGAAACTTTTTCACAATTCTATTTTTTCAAACAATAAAAAACTTCAACTAAGTCATTTTGTTGATGAAGTAATGTGTATGGATAAGAATTCAGAGGACCATTTCATTACCCTAGCCAAAGTGTTGATCAAACAAAAATCAAATTTCTAGGAGTAGTTTTAAGACAAGGTCAAATACCACCAGACCCCAAGAAAGTAAAATCAGTCAAAATCGTAGACCTCCTCCCCCCCCAAAAGAATTAAACATTTTAGAAGAATTCTGGGATTAATAGGCTATTTTCCAAAATTCATACGAAATTGTGCACAGGTAGCGAAACCGCTAACTGACCGTAAACGACGATACCTACAAAAATCTATAGGTTAAACAAAGTTCAAGATTCCTTACATTATCTGAAAAAATACTTATTTCAGAACCCATCTTATCATTACCAGACTTAAAACAGGAGAATTTATTGTCACAACGGTCGCCTCAACCAAGGAAATAGGGGCAATCCTCTCCCAAATAATATATGGGGAAAAAAACAAGAAGTTAAGGCTAAGAACCAATAACCAAATCAAGGAAGAATACAAAGACAGTCCACTCTCATTCAATAGTATAAAAGAATGTCAAAGAAAAGACAAAATCTGTGCTGCCCTAATTGATCAGTTTTTATTCGATGAAGAACTACCTAATGCTATGAAAACATTCAAAAAACAAATTGTTAACTTCTAGCATACGAAGCTTCGTTCCTACGACAACACTTATAGCTATAGTGTTGTCGTAAAATTGCGTCTTTCATAGTAAACATAGAGCATAATGTGTCACTGTTTCAATGCCCAAACAGTAAATCTTACGATTTGTGTGAGAGAGAAAATAAGCGTTAAATATTTTCAAGGAGATGGCATTTTTATGATTTGAATGGAATTGTAAAAATCACGATATGTATATGAATAATTTAGCCTGAATACTTTATCTGGTATTGAAGGTAATGTGCCAGGGAGGTTTTTACCTATTTATTATTTATAAAATGTATTATTTATAATTAAATTTTGTGCTTTATTTTAAAGACTTATTTGGAAGATTTATATTATTTATGAAAATTATTATTTTTAATTAAATTTTTTGCTTTATTTTGAAGGCTTAAAAAATTGCCAAGCGCAATCATAAGATTCAAGAATGTGCCTTAAATAAACAAAATTTGTCAAGTAAAAAGCGGAAAGTAAAAAAAGTGTCTGAAATACAAAACAATAAGAGACTAGAAGAAGCCCTAGAAAATCATCCAAATCAAAGGGAGATTGTCGCAAATTATAGAATTATTGAAGACGATGTTGTTTTTGAAGATGATGATGGAATTTAAACGGCAAAAAAACTGTATGGTTACTCTCAATGGGCAATTCATATTGGGCAAATCAAACATGAAAATGGTAAAAATTGTGACGAAACACACCGTCTCTCAATTACATCGAAAGTCGTTTAAGCCCCCTAAACATATGTGTTCAGAAAGAAGTCCGTTCATATTTTCCAAATATAGGCCCGCCTCTCTTGCCAAAATGGATGTGAAAATAGAAAACAGCGAGGATTGGCAAATCAATAACGCTGACATTCCCTGTTATGTTAAAAGGAATAGATTTACTATAGTAATAATCGCTATGGGTGCAGCAAGACATGGCTCATCAGCGGCAGCCGAAGAATTTAAATATTACAATCTTCTGTCTCGGAACTGTGATCATTTTGTGAAGTGGGATGCTTTAAGCAAGAAAGAATCAGATCAGGTCAAACTACACAACATTCTAAGGTTACTTCGCCATGGGATTGCAATCAAGACAGTTTTCGGTCAAAGCGAATACTAAAATCTTGCTATTTTTTAATTTTACATAATTTTTATACATTTTTTTGCTTTCACTATTCAGAAAAATTTTACCCTTCTTATTCGTTTAAAATTTCTGATCTAGTGTTTGATATGTGCAATAAAAAATTAATTGTGGATCATTGAAAAAAAAGTGCAAAATAGTGGAACAAATAACCTCCCTAACTTAAACAAGTCAGATGTTATTTAATGTCTTTGATTCTTATTTAATTTAATTTTATTATTTTTGATTCTTATTTAATTTAAACAAAATGACATTTTGATATATTAATCGATAATCTAGTCTAATTTAGTAAGTATTTACAGGCAACCACAAATCCAAGATTTGAAATAACAGTTGATGGTAACCTCACCATTGAAGGTTTAAATCCTAGTGATTTCGGTTACTACATCTGCTCTTCTCCCGGTTACTCTCCTTTCAGCTCTGGAAGTGTAGTTCAAGTCCTCATTGCTAATTGTAAGTGTTTTCCAATGATACCTGAAAGTTATTCTTCCATTGTTTTGGGCTGATACTCCTTGCACTATATGTTTTTGATTTGTAATTAAATTGCAGATCTACGATTTTAATATTTGAACACATCATTGTTGGATGGATGAAACTCAAATTCATCCAGTAAAATGTCACAAATGATAATAATAGAAACCTAACTTCCATTATACCAGTTTTACCCCAAAGTCTAGAAACCCTTGCTTTCGAAAGTCTGGTCAATACATCAAAAATACACCACAAGTTAAAAGATCAAATTTTTGAATGGGCATTACAGGACACGGTAAATGAATTAAATTATATAGTACTTTATTTTATTTTACAAATTCCTATCGTTCTTAGGAATGCCTCGAGAATAGAAGTGATGATCCCACTCTTATACTGTTTCTTTTCACAAAAAGTGATCAGGGAGAACTTCCAATATTAATAACTATTTGCGTCTCTAACTTTCACTGTACTACTCAGCAGGACTCCAAAAAAAGCTTATCCTTTAATCACAACCCTAATTTGCGAACTTTCGGTATATGTATAATAAATATGGCTTCACAATCATTTGGCCTTTGAGATTTCTAACGATTCAAATGGAATAGAATTATAATCTATTAGACAAACCAAACTTGCTTCTTAGCATTTATAAGGACTATGTGAGTTATAGTTTTGAGCACGATCTCGGAGAATACAATTCAACGCATTACCCGTATGAAGAATATTATGATGAACTAAAAAAAAAACTAGCTTCTACAAAAATAATGAATACTTTGGGTCAAAATTACTACCAGGGATAGATATTATTGTGTACGAGAAAATATTTGACCGTATAAACCCTTTATATTTTCAGAACTATGAATATACAAAATAATTAGTATTGTACCAAATCAACCAACTTTAAAAGGATTATGCAGACAACATATACGTCATAATATGCAGAAATGGAATATCAACTACACTCTGAATAATCTTCAACTCCCTAATGTTTGGAACAATATTTGATGTATATCGAGCATAATTTAAAAAAAACAAATATTCAAATTAAGAATCTCAACCTCCCAAATATAGATGAAAAACCGGCTCAACTACCAGCGACGGCCCCATTTTTGGCATCCCGAAATAATTATAAGATTTTCTATTTAAATATTTAACAGATGAATAATTGTTGCTTACCAAAAAACCTAAATAAGAATCATTTGTTCACCCATGTAAATTGTTACATAAAATATTATGTAAAAAGAAACAGATTCTTTTCAGATAAAAAATAACTTTTTAAGTTTTTCAACATTTTCAAAAAAATATAATACAACAACTAGATGTATGTATCAAAAGTAAAAGCATTTACACCTATTTGGCCAAATTAACATGAAGCACCAATTTATGCAACCAAACATGGCTGTTTAACAAAAAAAACCATTCCTATCCAATAAAGGCACAACACGTTTGTCTCTCCCTAAATCTTATGAGTAAATAATAGTTATAAGATAGACCTCTTGCCCTTAATAGTTGCGTCGGTCTTTTTATCCTCCTTGTGATATTAATTGGATCTTCCAATAATCATTATCTCAATTTTGTCTTTAGTTCAAGCAAATAAAATGACCAAGAGGAAATTTCGGTTCTTTTTTCACTCAAATCTTTCACGCTTCAAACCCGTGAGAAATGCATATGTCAAAAATTGCCTACAATTCAACTAAGTATTTGATATTTAAGCCTAACCGTGCAAGAATATATACTCACATTCAAGGTTTAAATTCCATTTTTTTCTGGAAGTTAGGCTAACAAAAAAGGGGAGGAAGGTAAAAATCGAATTGTTAAATTTGCATATAGGATGAAGACAGCAAGCGACTTAATTACAAGGGAGCACGGCATATGGTTAAAAGTTAAATTGACTTAGTATAGCAATAAATTACGATTTATATAACACGTATTAATACAAGAAGATTCCAAAATTTGTACAGGTTTTTAGCAAGCTTACCACTTTTCATTATCTTAATTTTCCAAAGCAGCGAACTCACCAATGCAATAGAACCCCCGCACCCCAACTCCATTTATTAACTCACGAAAACCCTTTTAGAGGTGGATACCTTAATAACAGTTTAATCATTAAAAAAATTTAATTTTTGAAAACCAGGTTCTAAAAAATCTTTTAATTAGATAATTTTGACTAAAATATTCAGCCAATTTCGGCAACTATAAAAGAATATAGAAGTATAATATAATTTAAGACACGTACCATTATTCCTAACAAAATTTCAAGGTTCTTATATCAGGATATTATTTGGATAAACGGGATATTATAGGATATTATTTGGAAAAAATCAAATTAATGATTTTTTCTAGAAAATTTACTTAAATTATATATGTATTTTTAATTCTATAATTGTTATATAAAATGAAATGTTTCATGTAAAAACTAATTACATCCTAAGTTACTGCTTACTTTTTTACCAAAAACAAAGTTAGTAAGCAGTATGGTCCTAGTGGTACTACCCTGCCCTATCCTATATTTTAAATTTTATTAAACAATACAATAAAATTCTCAACTGATATTGCTAACATTTATTGATTGTGCTGTAAGTTTTTTTTTTATTAACAAGTAGTTTAGCCTTAATAGGACTCGAGTTAACCTCAAACCAAAATATCAATCAAGATCATTAATAACTTATTATCCTTTAAAGTATTATTTTATTTTTCTTAATTTTTTAGTAGTATACATTATATGATACAGACGGCTACATAACCCCAATCTTCAAAATAAATATATAACTAGTATTTTTGCCATATTTTACCGTTATTATCTGTACAAACACATATTTCTTATTCTTTTATTAATATTGCTCAACCATACCTCTAGACCTTGCACCTTATAACCAATAAGGCTATGAGCATTAACAAGAACAAAATAGAATGTTTAGCTGAACATTGTAACTAGTATATTAGATAGTCTATGATTCAACTCATCAGTAATTCATTTTCAAGAATTATTAATAATGTAGACCACATTCCGAATATTCTTTTTAAACAAAAATACCCAAAATTTAGTACAATTAAGAGAATTACTTTTGAACTTGACTAAATGATATTAATTTTAGAAAGCAAAATGAAGATTATAACGATTTTGATATTATTCATACAACTGCACAGGACATCGTAAAACATGGAGTAATATTCAAGCATGAAAATTCACTTCTAACCAGCCACAATGCATGGAAAATATTCATGAAACTAGACACTACACCCTTCGAAACATTATTCCAATAAGTAATAAGACTGGAAAAAATACTAACGAGCTAACAGAATCAATTTTCCAAATCATAAGATCAAACAAGGGATTGCTATCAAGTAAGGATGTGCATAAAGAAAGAAAATATATCCCACTTCCTACCATTCCCAAACTCAAATAAAAAAAAATTAATGGATGATTTCGATAAGAAAATGGCTGAAATTGACAAAGTCACAGGGTTGAAAAAAGAAAGACGAAAGAGATCAATAAATGAAAACCAAAGCTCTTTACTAAATCATATAAAAACCCTAACACAAAGAGACCAACTAAACCTCCCCAAAAAGAAAAATTTTTTAATTAGATATTTTTTTTGCAACTTTTTTTTTTAGCTAAAATTTTGGCAACTAGAGCATAATATAGAACTGTCATATTATTGAGGACATGCACCATTATTCCCAACAAAATATGGTTTAAAATTTATTTCAATTTGTCTCCATTTATTGGTAGTATATATTATATGATACTGAAGGCTACATAGCCCCAATTTTCAAAATAAACATACAACTAATGTGTTTGACATAGTTTATCATTATTATGTGTACAAACACGTACTTTTTATTCTTTTATTAATATTAATCAACTGTACCTCTAGAAATACTGCCTCTTGCCCTGTAACCAATGAGGCTATGAGCATTAACAAAAACAAAATCGAATGTTCGGCTGAACATTGTAAGTAGTATATTACATAGTCAATGATTCAAGTCATAAATAATTCATTTTTCAGAATAAATAATTAAATAGACCACATTCCGAATATTCTGTTCAAAACGCAAATACCAAAAAAAAATAGTACAATCAAGACTTACTTATGAACATGACTAACTGACGTTAATCTTAGAAATCGTTAATCATGACGATTTTGATGAGCATTTATATTCATACAAATGCGCAGGAGATCGTAAAACATGGAGAAATATTCAAGCATGAAAATTCACTTCTAACCAGCCACAACACATGGAAAATATTCATGAAATTAGACCATAAGCCATTCAAAACATTATTCCAACAAGTAATAAAACTGGAGAAAATACTAACGAGCTAAAGGAATCAATTCCCATTCCTAAGATCAGACAAGGGATTGCAATCTATTAAGGATAAGCATAAAGAACAAAGGTTATCCTAATTCTTACGACTCCCCAACTCAAATCAAAAAAAAATTAATAGATGATTCCGATAAGAAAATGGCTGAAATTGACAAAGCCAAAGGGTTGAAAAAAGAACGAAGAAAGAGATCAATAAATGAAAACCAAAGCTCTTCAAGAAATCATATAAAGACACAAAGAGACCAACTAAACCCCCCTAAGAAAAGTCGTATGATGACAATTACGCAGTTTTAAATAAAATACCAAATATATGGAATTTCGCCAAGGGACTGTGGCGTAAACCGATATTATCTGGCATATTCGATGAAAACCCAAAAAACGAGGTAAAATACCCGTCTGGAACAAACCCGACTGACATAAGCCGACACAGATCAGATCTGAGACGAGTATTCCTTAAAACTCGTAAAAAACCATGCCAACCGAAATTCAACCAACTCAAATCGAGTCAAACATTGTAACACGGAGAAATAAAATACCAGAAATAATAAAAAAGAAAAATAGAAGGTAACGAAGGTATAACGTCAATTCTACTAATAATGCTAGTAGACCGATACAGATTTAAATGCCAATACTTTTTTTAGAAAGGTAAACGCTACAACAAGAATGGAGAGAAATATTACAATCTCATCTAGCATCCAATGTGTGAGGATCTAGTGTTGTTAACTGTTGAGCCAAGTTTTTCAGCCGGACTATTAACCTCTTAAAAAACAATGCTCAGACAAAGACTAGTTTGTCCCGAATGTAGGCTTAGAGTCTTTTCAAACTCTGTGAAGTGTAGAGGTTGCAATTACTCGTTTCATGCAGGAGCAAAAAATTTACAAGAATTGATACAGCTAATTGGAGTGAGAGCTGGCGTTGTCCTGACTGCTCCTCTAAGAAAATGCCAATTAATCAGGTAAATTCTTTAAATTCACTTGTTTTATCTTCACCTCGCACCCCTCGTTCTCCAAATTCAAGAGCTAGGATGCTTAATATCTTAAGAGTTTAAATCGCCAGTTCTCCCCTCTTCGCAAAAGTTGACTCTAGCCTCTCCCTATTTACAACATGAAGTGACGTCCCCCCCTCTTGAAGTTTCTTGTCAGACTGAGGGCAAGGCCTGTTCTTCCGTCGACCCATCCTATACTATGAATACCACCATAGAAAAATTACGCACCTGCTCACGTAAGGTATCAGTTCAGACCGAACCTTACTCATATGTTACCAAAGAAAATTTAACGTATCCAAATCCCAATGTTAAAGATTTAGCAAAGAATAATGAAGTCAATCAAGTGAAAAAAAAATATACAGAAAATGCTATATTACCCTTTGTAAATTCATTTGAGAGGTTAAGGGCGTTTGAACCAGTGACAAACCAGATGATTAGCAATGACATTGACCGGAATGGTCAAGTTAATAATGTTGAAATGAAATCAATTATTCATGAATGTAATCCCACTGACAAATCTTCTATGGTAGAGGATCAGGCTCCCAAATACAGGTATAACTTATCGGCTTCCGGCTGTATGCTGAATTTGAAAGAGGATAATGACACTTTTGTTTTAAAGACTAATAAGTTTATTACGAAATCCGATGCAGATATTGAAATTTTTTAAGAAAAATTTGAGGCGTATGAAAGTGAAGGAAACAGAAAAATTAGCTGGGGAAAAAATAGTGATCAGCGGGTGGTTGAAAATAGAAAAAATAAATCAGTTTGCAAGAATTTTTTGCGTGCATAATGTAACCACGGAAAAAGATGTAATCGGCTCCATATTTGTAAATATTTTTTGACAAGTTCTCGCAATAGGAGTTCGTGCTTGTTTGACCATGTTTCAATTTGTTCTGTTTTTATGTCGGGTCGTTTTTGCGGTTGTGACAAGTATCATGTTTTTATACCAAAGTCTTTTAGTAGGTTATTTTCTAAGCTACAAGCTATACTTTCGCATGGGTACGATGGTAGTTCTAAGAATTTGACAAAAAACTGGGATGGATTTGGGAGAGAGGCCCCACCCTTTCCGAGTATGATTTCAGCTCACAACACCCTGTACCAAGATCATTACGATTCGGTTCCTCTGGAGCTCTCCCGAACGCGTCCGACTTCCCCCGCGTACCAAAGGCCGGAGTTTTACATACCCACCCAAATTCCCTCGCACACATTTTCGTTCCCCTCCATGTCTACCCAACCCACTTCCCCTGCCTCAGTCTCGTTTGCAAGACCAGACAGCACTCCCACTGAACAACAGCAACTAATAGCAGCCATCCCACTTAGTAACAGGTTTTCACTATTAGAAGAAACTGATCTTGCATAATCATTTGAACGCCACGAAACTTTTACCCAGGGCTCGCCCAGTTTACCCCCAGCTGTTAAAACTGAACCTCTTCCCTTCCCACTTCAAAACCAGTTTAGTAGTCACCCTACTACTAGCCAAATTGATCTTAAGCCTACCCATAACACCTCCACCCCTTAAAAATGTGATAAAACCCAGCCACCAAGAAACCAGAAAGTGTTCAAAGACCTCCTCGCCCTCATACTTCTTTTTCAAAATCGTTTTCCAGATAAAACGGGTGTTTTAGATGTTTGTCATGTTTATGAGTACTCCAAATTCAAAGCTTTAAAAATAAAGCTCTTGGATTAACTTTGTGACAAATTCCAAACTATCCCCTTTATTTTCACAATAGTTAAATTTCATTTTATTGAAAACGGAGAGTTAATACTTGAAACTCTCATGTGCTTATTTATCCCTAGCGTTTCAAATTTGCTGTTTTTTTTAGTATTTTCTAGTCTAAATACTTAGTATCAAAATGCTAGAATTGTGAAATATTTTACAGTCTTATAAGCCATCCAGAGTTTTAAAAACGTCGTTTTTGTGCTACCTTTGGGGGAGGGGGATATAATACTATCTCGTCTGTTTTTTTTACACAAGTTTTAATAACTTTTAATTGGTTTAAAACAATAAAGCTACTCTTTCAGGGGCCAAGTGGATGAAACTTACTTTTTCTTCTTCAGGAAAATGAGTTTCCTTTTCAAAATTTAAAAATCACAAATGAAAACCTTTATCAACATAAAATTAAGGGCGAAAAATAGCATTACATCATATTGGAATCACAAACGACAATTTCTTCTAGAACTTTTTTGCTGTTGACATTTAGATTTTTAGATCATATTAATATCTTTCACAATTTACAAAAAGAGGGGGAGGGATCTTGAATTTTATTTTTCCAAGCAAGCGTTTTTTTAAGCTCTACGAAAAAGAGTCTCAATCAACAAATCAAATGATCAACAAATCAACTCAAATCAAATCAACAAATATCAAACAAATCGGAACGCCACAACATCACCCAAAAAAAAAATTGGTAAAGCGGCTTTAGATACTACGATGGATGACCTTCTTAACAAAATGATAGAAGATAAAATTCTCGATCCTGCTGATGGGATCATAAGGACTGGAAAAGAGGCAAATGTTCGTCTTCTAGTACTCATAATAGTAAACATAAAAATAATAAACTAATTTACCATTTCTCTAGGTTGTTACTAAGTAATACAGAAAGCCTTAATTTTGAAAAACTTATTGAGCTTGAAATTACGGCGAATAACCTAGCATCAGATTTAATTTGTATAAACGAGGTTTAGTCCCAAAACCTGGATACTCTGAAGATGGCTTATTTCAATGATTTTATCAACCTCCACCCACATTATCATTACTTTGGTAAAAGTGGTGGAGGGGTAGGGAACTTAATGTTCCAGGAATAAATGAGCATGATGAAATAATTTTGATTAAAGTTAAACCGAAAGTTCTCCCGCGCCCATTAACTAATATTATTGTTGGCTGTTTTTATTATTCACCCGGCCAAAAATTGGAGCAGCGTAAAGATTTCTTGGAAAAACTCCATGCATCACTTGATTACCTCCAATCTAAACATCCAAACACTGGGATCCTACTTACCGGTGACGGAAATGAACTAAATACAAGTCATCTTTGTCGGGAAGCTAATTTAAAACAAATTATTAATATTCCAACCACAAAAGGTGGTACTTCCCTTGACATTGTTTGTACAAACATGCATGGATTCTATCAAAACCCAATTCCGTCCCCCCACTTGGTGGCAGTTACCATCTTACGCTTTTGCTAAATCTGATACAAGATCATATCCGCAAGCATAAATTTTATGTTTTTAAGTATCGACGAATTACTGATAGTGGTCTACTCAATTTTGGTACATGGCTTTCAGAAGAGCAATGGGAAGACGTATTTGCCGCCAAAGATTCGAATAAGAAAACCGAACTTTTCCAAGAAAACTTATCAATAATTATTTAATTCATTTTCCAGAAGTCAAAAAGAAAAAAAAATGTTCTAATGATAAGCCATACATAAATCATGCAATAAAAAGTTCAATCCGTTCAAAATTAAGACTGTTCCACCAAAGAAAAACTGTAGAAGCTAGCCTACTAAGAAAATCTATAAAGAAGCAGATTTGGAAAACTTCAGCCCAATATTACCGTAATAAATTAAGTGAACTATTTAAAGCAGGGCCGAAGCAGTAGTATAATATAGTCAAGAAAATTAGTGGTAAAACCGTCAACAATGTTGACTTTAATCTTGACTTTAATGTTGACTAACTCATTAAATAAAGACCTTGCTGCTATTATACAAACCCTTCCAGTTCGTTCATGTCATATTCTCCGCCCCAGCACCAGACCAGGATACCCCTGTGGTACAACCTGCTGATGTTGAGACGAAAATACGTAAACTAAAGAGAACTTCAATATGCCCCCTTGACAATCCAATTGATTTAATAAAAGCATTTCCTGATAAGTTATCAAAACCTTTATCAAATATTGTAACACAATTACAAGAAGTGGTTCATTCCCACTGCTGGAATTGCTGCCAATTGCTGGAAAAAGGATACATTACACCCATACAGAAGAAAGGCGTTAAATTAGATTTTTATGGAGTTCGACCAATTACCTTAACACCAGTATTCTCTAAACTGTTTGAGAGTTTCGCAGCAGATTGGCTTAAAAACACAATCCTTGTACTTACTAATGAACAACAATTCGAAAACATGAAAGGTTTATCAACAAAACATTACCTTGTCAGTCTCCTCGATACTGCATATAAATTACTTGACGAGCCAGATACCCGGCTCAATCTTCTTTTAATTGACCTCCAAAAGGCTTTTGATCTAGTTAGTCATAATGTGTTAGTTGAAAAATTGCTCAATGAATTTAATGTCCCCCATTTTCTAGTCAATATTATTGCATCTTTTCCGTCAAATAGGAGTCAAGTTGTTAAGTATAAAAGTGTTTATTCTGATTCGCTCCCCATTTCTTACGAAGTTCCGCAGGGTACGCTTCTAGGTCCTTTACTATTTTTAATAATGATTAACAATCTTGCTAATGAATCAGCCAATCGATGAAAGTTTGTGGATGACATATCATTGCTCGAAAAGTGCAAAATAAATATTAATAGCAGTGCAATGGAAATTCTCGACGACGTTGAAAGTGAAGCAACCCAGTCAAAAATGAAAGGGAATTTTCATAAATTTCATATTATGACATTTAGTTTTCTTAAATCAAAGCCATCATATGTAACCCCAATACCTAATGAAATAATTGTAACAAAAAATAAACTCTTAGGGGTAACACTGACTAGCGATTTGGAATGGGATGCCCACATTTGATCTATTGTTAAACAGGCTAGTACATCTCTGTCTCTCCAATTTTCGTGTCCAAAAGCATACATCCTCCGCCTTTATATATCTTTTATCCGTCCACAGCTTGAGTATGCTTGCCCAGTGTGGCATTTCAGGCTTACATTGGATAAGTCCGATGGACTAGAAATTATCCAAAATAATTTACAGCCAAGAATCATTTACAGCCAAGGCAAAGTGCCTTACATTTTACTTCTCAAGGAATTCCACCTCTCTACCTTGGCAGCCCGACGTGTTACTCTTTGTACAAACTTTGGGAATAATCTGCGTTGTGACCCACGCTTTCAATGTATACTCCCAGCCAATTATTGCCCTCCAAAGCCTAGTTTGCCTCGATCAAAAGCAAAAAAAGTCCCAGTTTCAAATCCTATTAATGCAAGACCTGAGTGCTACAGGAAGAGCTTTGTGCCAGCGTTGTTGAAATTATAAATAAATGAAATTTGTAATGCATCATGTTAATGTGTCATTAATATTGCTAATGTATTAGTTTTGATGTTTCATTTTTATCTGTCATTCTAATGATATTATTCTATTCCTATACTTATTTTTATTCATTTTACTTGTGTAACTTACTTTTATTCTATTTTACTCATTTTTATTTGGCAAGCCAGTCTGGCTCATTGCTATGGGCTATGCTTATATATTGTACTTTTTTGCTTTTGTTTTTTTTGTATACAATGTAGGTTAGCTGACAGACAGCAACAAGCTCGGCAGTTTTTCATGTTGTGAGAGTTTGCTTGTTAATAAAGTAATATTCTATTTTATTTTACTTCAATATTAAAAATTAAAAAACTAAATATACAACCTCAACAGATTTTAAAGACACCTTCACCACAACAATACAACATACCAACCCACAACCAATTGAATTGGATACCGAAATTTCAGAGACTACTGCAGAAATCATACCTGACATGCTAAGACCGGATGAAAATGAGAAAATCCTAATAAGAGTGAGACAGCCAGTAAGATCCACTCGATGGGTATGGACATCCTCCAAAAAGAAAGAATACAAGTTAATGTGACAGTCCCTATTGCTGACACTGACTATAGTAGCACGAAAAACATGGATAGAGACGAAAATTGTTCCAATGACAAATTTAGGAGAGTGTTGGACAATTGACGGTAAAATAACCTGTGCAAGAATGGTAATGGCTGACAAACCTGCAAAAAGTAATTTTGAAAGCTCTCCCAGATTTAACTAGAGAAAACGTATTCAAATTATCTACTCACCAAGCCTTCCTTTGACAATACAGGCAAAGGTTAGAAGCGTTATTCGAACTGTTTAATGAAGAAATACAAAAACTTGAGAAAAGCCCAACGCGAACATTTAAAGTATTTTTTCAAAGAAGTAAATATATAAGGTCAACAAGTCTAATTCAAATCATTGGTGAACTTGCATCTCGCTTATTCGGTTTGTCCACTGAAGAAGATTTAAAAATACTAAGAGAAAATGTGAAGACCAAACGCAGCCATGAATACCACGCTAGATATACAGAAAATACAAGAGAGTATAGCCAACTATAAAAAAACAAAATAGAGACGAAAAATTTCAAAAGCAGTCAACACCATGAGTTATTTAAAAAAAGAAGTTGTTAGAGTAATTTCTAAATCAAGTAAACGCTAATTTCAGCTGATATAGTTACAATGTCATTCTTAAACCTAGCTACCGATGTCAGTAAGTTCGAATTAAAACTATTTGAACTCTCAGGAGGAACCCTGTCCTACGACTTAGAAGACCTCTCAGGCTTGAAAAATATTCTACATGAAATAAGAACCCAATTAACATTCGGTCTCCATATACCAGCAGAACCCTAAGTTGCTAACTAATTTTTATATTATACCAAACTTAAGATGCATATCACCGAAAGTAATGGACAACACAAATAGCACAAGCCCAAAAGTAATGAATCAAGATCTTCCATCTGGCCAGAAATTGAAAAAATATAGGCTGCACTGCAAATGACGAAGATAAAGGAGGCGATAGATTTACAAATACCACTCTTCTATTATGAAAACCAAAGATTAAAATATGTAGAAAGTCAGCATGGATTATTTTCGCAAAGTTTTTGGTACAATATTATAATTACTATATTTACTATATATAATATATTACTATATTATATATTACTATAGATAAGATGTGTCACTGAGATTTAAGAACCTTCAGAAGGTAGTGCTGAATCTTCTTTCGCTTCCGTTTTCAAATATTGTGGTGGAAAGGTTGTTCAGCTCTCTAAAAAACATCAAGACAGACAATTAAAACTCTCTGTCATCTGAATCTTTAGGTGCATGTCTCCAATCTCAGAGTGGCTTCAAGAGGGTTGGACTATCAGTGGTGGATAATTATCATTTTCCGGCTCAGTGGCTAGTTTTTCCTCATCATTGTAGACTCCCCAAAACTTGTTCGGGAGTCAGGTTCTAGTAAGAAGTAAGTGGGATGTGGTAAATAGATGGCACCAAGAACCTCCCTTGTAGATGCAACACCAAACCAGACCCAAACCCCAGTGAGTAAAAACCAGACACTACTAGGAGCGCAGAATACGTGCCAATTAATGGAAAGCTGAGTATAAATCAAAATGAGTGATATAGTGATCTGCTGCCAAATTTGGGTTCCAGTTGAACACTGGATTCAAAATATAAACAAAAGAAAATTCTCATGCGAAATCCCATGTTTTTCAAGTTTCAACGTTCTCATGTTTTCTCATGTTTTTTGGCTATGATAATATATTTTTGACAATGTCGAAGCGGAAGCCCTGTTGGAGATATCATGACCCCCCACAGCCCGCGGGGAGAGGTCTTTTAAGTTACAAAATTTGTCCATTCTTTACGCATATTATTCGTTATAGGGAAGTATAAATATATTTTGGGGGGAGGAGATGGGGGATTGGGATGCACTTCTTGCTGATGTATGAGGATAATGTTCCATGGAGAGGGAAGTTTCTATGGGGTGAATTTGTCAGTAAAAATTTTACACTAGGGGAATTCACCTAAACTCTTATGCGAAATTGTTCTTATATCCTGGTTTCTCATTGCCGACTCAATTCTATGTGTAAATTCGTTAAGGGTAATTGTCCAGGGCAAATTTTCACCAGGATTGAATAGTCTAGAGAATAAATTTGTGGGCAGGAAGGATTTATGCGCGGAGGTGTTGCCAGATTTCCTGACATTACTTAAAAAATGATCAGAAATTAAATTTAAAAAAAAAGTTTTTTTAACTAAAAGTTGAAAAGACTAAAGTTGAAACAGCCAAACTGAGCAATTCGAGCAAATATTCAATTGCACTTCCCTCGTCTATTATAAAATAATGCATGAAAGGCAAAAACAATCCAAATTTCTAGATTTAAACAATTTAGCAAGTTAAAAGCTTATTTCTGCTTTAGATATGATCAATTTTTTCTAAGGAAAAAGGAAATACAGACAAATATGAAGTATGCTTCATGCAACAAATGAAAAAACAGTCACGTCTGCACTTACAGAGGTTGGAAAAGTTCCCCAAAGTTGGTTTGAAGCACCTCTTTCAGGTTTTCCACATAATGACTAATGTTTTGAGATCCTGGACCACCACTCCAAGGAAAAACTCCCTCATACTTATGACAAACTTTCACTACTTTCACTATTTTTTCATAAATTTTAGAATCTGAAATGGGAAGAATAACTGCAGATTTGAACAAGTATGAAGTAGAAAATGTTTTAAAATGTCAAATTGGAAAAGTCATAAGTGGTGGAATTTTCTATAAAAAATTCCAATTTAAATGTATAAATCCTTTTTTAAAAATCCTTAAGATTGTTCCAAGCTAATCATAATCAATCATGAAACAAAAATACACACACAATGAATGATTTTTTACTGTAATTACTTTCCATAGCATATAAATGTGTAATGCCCCCTTCAGTGACAGATATACTCTTTATTTCATCATGGCTCAAAATACTAAATTGAACCTTATTTACAGGGCGAGTTGAGGCCTTTGAGCCCATACCCGAGAAAGCCATTTTGGCTTATAAGTTCCAATGCTATAAGCCTGAAAAACAAATGAAAAATAATCAAAATAGTTGAAAGCCAAAAGTAATAAAAGCAATAGAAATTAAATCCTAGCTGTAACTCCAATAGTGTCCAATCATGCAACCATAAGCATTTTGTCAGATTTTTTACCTAGAAGTTGCTAAAGCAAATGGCGTATCACCATAATTTATTATCATAGAATATAGCTACTACCATAACCTATAAGCAGTTTCTGAATTTGACTTTGTCCCCAATATCATTAGAAGTAGCACAATTGCTGAACAGTTTTAATACCAATGTCAATGAGAACTAATCCAAACATTTTTATTGTCCCTTTTATTTGAAGTTCTGATACTGTAGTATCTTCAAGGTATGCGACTTTCATAGTTGGACACTGTTTTTCCCCTTTATTGGGATATTAACATTTTTATTATTATTATTATTATTTTTTAAGTGGCGAAAATGTTCATATTTCTTATGTAAGCAATGTCTTTTTTTACACAAAAGTCTTCAAACCTTCTTGGGATGAGAGGACTAGGACATGCATAATTACTTAAAAATCTATTTCTTTTTAATTTAAACACTCACCTCATCCATGCCCCCAAATATAAGTTATGGTAGTAGCTATATTATATGATGATACATTATGGTACATGATGCACCCTTTGCTTTTGCTAAGGGTAAGAAAACTGACTAAGAAAAGGATTTAACTTAGTCAGCATATATATAGGCTTTGCAGCCAAGGACAGTGGACATGTTCAAGTCTTTGCAATAAATTACAAACAGAATAGGACTTAAAATTCCCCCATGGTTTAGACCCAAATCATTTTTAACCTCAAAATTTGTACTATACCCACTAGTAGCTACCCTAACCTCACGATTTCTCAAATAGCTAGAAATCCAATTTATGCAATTGGCAGGTATACCTATTTCCTCTGTTTTCTTTAAAAGTTTATCCAGGTCAGCTTGGTCAAAAGCAGACTTCATATCTAGGAAAACTGCAAATATATCTTTCTTGTATCTGAAGCACTGTTTTATTTGATCCTCAGGTCTAACTAAGCAGTCAGTTGTGCTCCGATCTGGGAAGATGTTAGAGAAATGGGCCTATATGAATCTAGATTAGAGATACTTAGGAAGTAAAGTTAGGTCAATCTTTACGAATTATACCAGAAAAAATGAAAATATAAGACTTTGGTATAAAAATTAAGGAAACTACAACAAAGAATTATGGAAAGCAGGCCACCCGAAACGCATTATATTAAATACCTAACATAGTTCACCTTAACCACCTTTATATATAAATATTTAATTAAAACATACAAGCATCGTAGTTTTTTTTATTGGGACGAATACATAACCGATTTTAAACAGTAAACCTGGTTTTTATCAAACAAACAGAGCAAACTTCTTAAGTGTTGTCGTGCTAACACGTAAGTACCAATCATTATTTAGCAAAATTATCTAGCAATATTAAATTTAAAACGAAAGAAATTATCTCGTATATGAGAAGGACTGCCCTCTCTTCTGTTTCTTCTTTGCTACACTGAAGTTTTTCTGCTCTTTTAGAAGTTTCTTATTACAATTCAACAGCTTTTGTGATTCAGGAGTCGTTCTCAAATAATTGGGACAAAAGCTCAAACTTCAGCGTTAAAACTGAGGGACGAGGAAGAGGTAGTCCCCTTTTATTTTTATTTTTGGAGGTGTTCATTTTAAGTTTTAATGTCAATCCTCACTTTTAGCTGAAAAAATATTTTTTTATTAAATTTTAAAACAGTGTAAATTTATTGTCTTAGAACAAATCTAAGTACTTTTTAATTATAGCGACCACATCCAAAAAGTAAATTATAGCCACCAAACACAAGAAGTAAAGTCAGAAAACAGTTATACTTCATAAATGTCAGAATAATTCTAGCTAACACATTTTTCATACAGACCCGCTATACTTTACCCCCAATCCCCCTCCGATTGTGCAAATGTATAGCCCAAATTATAAATTTCCCACCTATTCTCCCAATTCAGGTCTTTTGATTCAACCTCTGTGTCTTGATTGTCTCAGGGATGAAGTGTGTCTCAGGGTTGATTTAACCCTGAGAGTTTCCCTTTTAGCGTTCCTGGCCTACCCTTTGGACAACCAGATAGCAACTAGTACTTAGTTATAGCTTTAGTTGTGGCATTAGCATTAGTAGTAACCTTAAGAGTTTAACGTCCTGAGTTTTAATAGCATCCTTTTGCACTCTTTTGATAAACGGCAAGCACACAGTTTTAGTTTAGTCTAGCTTAACACCTCCCTCAATATTTTTATCCAGCTCCCCCTCCATGAAAAATTCCCTCCTCTCATGGGAATTTCCTCCGTAAAAGTTTCTCCAGCGTAAAATAACCCCTCCAACCATAAAATCCCACTGAAAATTTCCTTTTAACCCACTGTAATTTGAAAGACAAATTTCTGATGGTTTTCTGATAGCTCCAGAAATCCCCTTCTGTAGAAATATTTTCTGGGAACTCAAACCTGCTGAAAATTCCCCTGGGCAATTCCCTCAGAACATCTTCAAATGCAAAATTGAGTTGGCAAAGAGAAAGTAATACAAATTACTCGGTAAATTTGCCTCCCCACGGCAAATTTTCGAAATAGGATTAGACAACTGCCATTGTCTTGAGGACTGTGGGGAGGTTGAACTCCCCAAAGACATATCTACCGGACCTTTAAACAATGCTGAGCAAAATAGCTCTCTTAGAATTTTGATCACCTGTGTTTTGGGAATGATAGGCAAAGGTGGAATGCTGGTCGCCCTCCGTCCACTTTTTACTCTTAAAAGGGCGCACTAAAACTTTCGACTTCCAATCAAACGAGGCGCATCCGATCCGAAGTTTTCTACGACCACATGATCTGTAAAAACCTTCTATGCCCCAGGACATAACGTACAACCCTTGCCCCTGTGCTTGGGGGGGGGGTCAATCCGGACAATAATATATGTTTGTTGTATTATTATCGTAATTTGACACAAGTTTAATGTGAAATTAAAAAAGAAATTCTTTTCTTTTTTTCAAATTAGTAATGTCAACAAAACCCTACATTTTATGCGTCAGATTTATGATATTAATTTGGATTTTCTTATGATTCATACAACTTTAATCTAAAAAAAATCCAAAACAAATTGTGAAAATATAATTTGATAGATGGATAAAATAGATTCTAGGCTAATGATTATTAAGAAAACCGACTCTTTAAATTGGGGAGAAAAGTTTCAATCACTTCAGAAAAGACAGTAATCCATCAGTGGATTCAATATTAAAAAAAAATCACAACGGTAATTAGGGTCTATTAAAATTATATCAGAGTATACACAGACATACAGAGAATGTGAAGACGCTCTTTTTTTTGGTACCTTTATTGCTACCTCGCATTTTGAATATGTAGGGAAAATATATATTCTGAACCTACAGGGAAAACGTGCCAAATGAAAATAAATAGCAAATCTTGTTTTAAAAGGAAACGAAGACGAATTTTACTCTACCTCCCCCCTCCAACCTTCATATTGTTTTAAATTAAATTGATAGCATTGTATTGAAAGTGGCGAGAAAAAACACGCAAAGAATTAGCAAGTTGTGAGCAAAGTGTGAGCAAGTTTTGACTTCTATCTCATTCACTGTTTTATCGAATTTTAAGATTAAACCCAGAAGGGACAAGCAACTCTTTAGGTAGCCCTGAATCTGCTAGGCAATTCACCACTCGAGTCGTATGATCCACCTTAATGATACCATATGTTTTCAAGGCCCTGGGTGCTTAGGAGATGGGGAGAAGTAGGTGATGCTGGAGGCAAGAAATGATTCGTTTGTAGTGTTTGCAGACTGAACACCCTTAGTCTGTTCAGTATCGTTCGGTTCTCAACATCTTTTCAGAACTGAGTTTTCAGTCTCTTTCCTTTGATGTGGGATGTTCTTTTTGCTTTCTTGAAATGGTACAGCTTCTGGGCATCATTTCTTATCTCGAAAGTTTCACTTTCCTTTGCTACTCATCTCAAGTATTATTACTTATCCATTTCCAAGTATCCATTTTTGAATTTGGATGTTGAGGCACCTCTGACCTATTTGCTAGTGGATCCAACCATTTCTTTAAATTAAGAGCAGCATTACTAAATCGTATGGGATGGTTTTGAAACTTCACTTAGGTTGGGTAGGACAGTAAAATGTTTGTTGGGGAATAAGCAGCCATAGGTGCAAGCTTTGAAATATCAATTTGGAGAGGGGGCTTTCAAAAAGTCCGTGACAAAGAGTGTTTAACATCTTCGGAGCTGTACTTTGAAAGTAAAACTCGAATTTATAGAATTTTATTGATTTTTTACGTCAAATCAAATTCAACCACATGCCAAAGCTATAAGACAAGATTCAAATAAGATAAAAAAATATAAATTCTATAACCCCGAATTCATAAGCATTTGTGGGTCCAAAATGTGAGACACTTGCCCATTCTTACACTAACATATTCCTGTCCATGTCCCTCTCCACTGGAAGGACCTTCTGATCCGTCTACCAATATTTCTTCTTATGTAGTATACTTTACTACTACACGGAATTGTCACTATATTTCAAAAACTTTGGTTTTAAATTGCCCCAAGTGAAATACCTGAAAAAGGTTTTGGGTCTGTCTAATGAGTTATTTCATAGAATAAAACTAACCCTTCAAGATGTCTTTAAAAGAAGTAAAAAACTTCAAAATTATGAGCATTTTTGCTTGATATTTATATATTTTCTAAAGCAACTCCTGACAACACTGACAATAGATTTTACCAATCTATGTTTTCTCCAGGTCATAACCAACACCAGATAGGCTATCATGGCAACTTTTAACGGTTGTTCTAAACTGTGAGAACGCAGATCTATATCGCTTGTCAGCTAGTTAGTATCATCGTATGGAGAAGACATTTCTTTCTAGGTGGTATGTCCGTGATTTGTCTCATGGACATTTTGGACAGATGAATTTGGGGTGAGTGATTTGTTACAATTTGAAATTTCTCAAATAAAAGTCAAATTAAAAGTTTTCAAAGTTTTAATGCCTCACATGGAATGAAGAAAAAAATAATGTTTTTGAATTTAATTTGAGTAATAAATTTTAGTTTTATTTAAAATTATATTTAAATATTCAATTTCGTTCAAAAAGTTGTTTTTAAATATTAATTTTGTCTTAAATATAATTTAATTGATGTGTTTATTTCCGTTGTTTTACTTTTTACCTTTTCTTTTTCTCTCTCTTTCATAAAATAATTTAAACTATGAAATCCAAACATTCCTGAATTAAGTTAATATCCTTCATTTAATTGATAGAAGTCCATTGACATACCAATTTATTTTTTGTCATTTTCTCTTTCTCGCCTCTAGTGGATTTAGATGATTAAGCGAATTCAATGCAGATAGATTTTAGAATTACAATCAAGTAGGTGGCCTTAGAGTAAAAGAGTTAGGAGCCATGGCTAATTGAATAAACCCCAGACTGATGGTCTGAGTTTGGCAGCCTGAGTAAGGCTGCTAAAAGACTTTTTTTATTTTTAAGCATCAGGGTAATAAAAAAAATTTAAGTATTTTCAAGAAAAAACTCGTACTTTACCCCGAACATAAGACAACACTCATCATCTATGATTTCAACAGACTCAAACTCTTATTATCCATGGTCAAACCCCTCGAAGGAGAAATAGAAGCTAAAATTGTCTTGTTGTCTTATTGAAAAAAACAATATTCTTAATTACATTTAAAGTTCACTTTTTACCTGGCTTTGAAATAACATTTTACAAGGTAATACCAATTAAAAAGTTTATACTATTATTTTCATGCTTATATAAAAGGAGTAATTCTCGAAACAAGCTATAACATTTTATTGCCACTATGTGAAGTTTCTTGGAATAAGAAAGAGAAATTATAACCTATAAAAATATGTCAATTCTGTACAGAGATATGCCGTCAGGCACAAAGATATTTCTTATGAGTGGCTCACCGAAAAAATTGAGGGGTAGTGGGCTATTGAACAATTTAGGAACTATTTAACTATAGCTTTTGCAGAAAGAAAACAGATCCTAAATTGTGAAATATAATGTGAAAATCAATAAGGAATCAACAGGCAATAGTTTTGCGAATTTAATGTGACTGCTCAAACTTGAAGTTTGCAAAATTCTTATTAAAAAATAAACAACAAAAATGAACATTAACAAAAAATTATATAGTTTACTGCTTTAAGAAAACGATAAAACTAACGCCGTAAGAAAACAAGTAGTATATGCAAAAAAGTATAGAGATTATGGATCAAATTTGGAAAGCATATAACACTAAGATAAAGAGTGATCAAGGATTTAAACAAAAATTAATAGTAGGTGTGGAATTTTTACTTTCCGTTTAAACGAATGACATCTATTTGGAAAGTTGAATAGGGGTAAATGCTATTGAAATGTTTATAATATAAATGAAGCCACAGATTATTTTTTGTGCAAATATTTTTTAATGTTGTTGTGATATTTGGGATATACTGAATATAGACAATATTTGAGGGCTTATCAGTAGCCTCACATTTTGAAGTACCTTCTTCGATTTTAAAAGAATGTCTTTTTATTCTACAGTTAATTATTTTATTGAAAAAAGGAATGGGGTAACTATTACATAAAGAATATCTCTGATAAAGCTTATTTCTGTATTTATATACGAGTCAGAGCAAATATTCAGGGCACGATCAATGAGGGAAGTTACAATTGCTCTTTTAACTTGTGGGGGGTGATTTGAATTAAAGTGAAGATATCTATTGTTTCGTGTTGGCTTTCGATATATAGTCAAATCCAGTTTATTAGCATTACGAATAATTAATACATATAAAAACAGTAGTTTATTTTCAATTCGAACTTCTAGGGTGAACTACAAATTTCGGTCATAAGTGTTAAGATGATCTAAGAAGCCCCGAAGTTCAGCTTCCCCATAATTAAAAAGTGAAATTACGTCATCCTTATAACGACCCCAATAGACGTTTAAAAAAAAATAAGAATTCAATGCCCAATTCTCAAGATTCTCGACGTAAATATTTCCTAGTAGCCCGGGTAAAGGTGCCCCATGGGTAACCCATTTTTTTGCTGATAAAAAGAATCGTGAAATTGAAAATACATAGAAAACTTATTACAAATTTTAACAAGAGTCATTAAAACTTCATAATCAATTCCTGTCGCTCATCAAGTCTCGATCAAGTGGTAATTTTCTTCTATTCTATTTTTTAATAATTCTTCAGAAATAGTTACATCTATATTTGTATACATGGAAACAATGTCAAAACTACTAACTATTGTGTTTTCTGAAATACTTGTGTTGCTAAGTGTTTTAACCAAATCTGCCGAGATACGAATATAGGAATTTTGAGAATACAATAAAGGTTTGAAATCGTTCTGTAGTTCTGTGGATATTTTGGCCCTATGTCCAAGGGCCGTCTTCAGCACAATACAAAAATAAGAGAGAAACTATATGTATATGTATATAAATAAACAAATTTGGAACAAAAGTAAAGGGCGTATCACCAAAATTTATCATCATAGAATATAGCTTCTACCATAACTTATAAGCAATTTCTGAATTTGACTTTGTCCCAAATATCATTGGAAGTAGCACAATTGCTGAACAATTTTTATACCAATGTCAATGAGAACTAATCGAAACATTTTTATTGTCCCTTTTATTTGAAGTTCTGACACTGTAATATCTTCAAATAGTTATGCGACTTTCATTGTTGGACACTGTTTTTCCCCTTAGTGGGATATTAACTTTTTTTTATTTATTTATTTATTTACTGGCAAAAATGTTCATATTTTTTAGGTACTGCAATATTCTTTTTACACAAAAATCTTTAAACATTCTTGGGGTGACAGGACTAGGACATGTATAAAAATAATTACTTAAAAATCTACTTAAAAAAATATATTATACGATGATACATTATGGTGATACACCCTTTTCTTTTGCAAAGGGTAAGAAAACTGACCAAGAAAAGGATTTGACTTATTCACCATATATATAGGCTTTGCAGCCAAAGACAGTGGACATGTCCAAGTTACTGCAATAAATTACAAACAGAATAGGACTTAAAACTCTCCCTTGGGTTCAACCCAAATCATTTTTAACCTGAAATTGTGTACTATACCCACTAGTATTACTAGTATTACTAGAAAAGGATTTAACTTAGTCAGCGTATATATAGGCTTTGCAGCCAAGGACAGTGGACATGTTCAAGTCTTTGCAATAAATTACAAAAAGAATAGGACTTAAAATTCCCCCATGGTTTAAACCCAAATCATTTTTAACCTCAAAATTTGTACTATACCCACTAGTAGCTACCCTAACCTCACGATTTCTCAAAAAGCTAGAAATCCAATTTATGCAATTGGCAGGTATTCCTATTTCCCCTGTTTTCTTTAAAAGTTTATCTAGGTCAACTTGGTCAAAAGCAGACTTCATGTCTAGGGAAACCGCAAATATATCTTTCTTGTATCTGAAGCCCTGTTTTATTTGGTCCTCAGGTCTAACTAAGCAGTCAGATGTGCTCCGATTTGTTTCTGTTCTTTCTGTTCAGCTTTTATTACAATCCCAAGGATTCTATTTTTAATCAGATGTTCCATTAGTTTACAGAGGCAAGATGTTAGAGAAATGGGCCTTTATGAATCTAGATTAGAGATACTTAAGAAGTGAAGTTAGGTAAATATTTACGAATTATACCTGAAAATAATGAAAATATAAATATTTGATATACAAATTAAGGAAACTAAAACAAAGAATTATGGAAAGCAGGCAATCCGGAACGCATTATATTAAATACCTAACATAGTTCACCTTAACCACCTTTATATATAAATATTTAATTAATACATACAAGCATCGTAGTTTTTTTTTTCATTGACACGAAGATATAACCGATTGTAAACAGTAAACCGGTGTTTCTCAGACAAACCAAGCAAACTTCTGGAGTGTTGTCGGGCGAACACATAAGTACCAATCATTATTTAGCAACATTAAATTTAAAACGAAAAGAAATTATCTCGTATATGAGAAGGACTGCCCACTCTTTTGTTTCTTCTTTGCTACACTGAAGTTTTTTAGTTCTTTTAGAAGTTTCTTATTACAATTCAACAGCTTTTATGATTCAGGATTCGTTCTCAAATAATTGGGACAAAAACTCAAACTTCAGCGTAAAAACTAAGGGATGAGGAACAGGTACTTCCCTTTTATTTTTATTTTTCGTTTTGGAGGTGTTACTTTTAGTTTTTAATGTCACTCCTCACTTTTAGCTGAAAAAATATTTTTTTTATTAAATTTTAAAACAATGTAAATTTATTGTATTAGAACAAATCTAGGTACTTGTTAATTATAGCGACCACATCCAAAAAGTAAATTTTAGCGACCACACACAAGAAGTGAAGTCAACAAACAATCATACTTCAATACAGACCCACTATACTTTACCCCCAATCCCCCTCCTAATGTGCAAATGTATAGCCCAAATTATAAATTTCCCATCTATTCTCCCAATTCGGGTCTCTTGATTTAACCTGTGTGTCTTGATTGTCTCAGGGTTGATGTGTGTCTCAGGGTTGATTCAACCCTGAGAGTTGCCCTTTTAGCGTTCCTGGCCTACCCTTTGGACAAACAGATTGCAACTAGTACTTAGTTATAGCTTTAGTTGTGGCATTAGCACTAGTAGTAACCTTAAGAGTTTCACGTCCTGAGTTTTAATAGCATCTTTTTGCACCATTTTGATAAACGGCAAGCACACAGTTTTAGTTTAGTTTAACTTAACACCACCCTGAAGATTTTTTATCCGGCTCCCCCTCCATGAAAAATTTCCTCCCCTCATGGAAAATTCATCCGTGAAAGTTTCTCCTGCGTAAAATAGCCCCTCCAACCATAAAATTCCCCAGAAAATTTCCGTTTAACTCACTTTAATTTGAAAATGCTCCGGGGGGTAGTCCGGACAATAATATATGTTTGTTGTATTATTACCGTAATTTGACACCAGTTTCATGTGAAATTAAAAAAGAAATTCTTTTATTTTATTTTCAAATTAGTAATGTCAAAAAAAAAGTCTATTTTATGCGTCAAATTTATGATATTAATTTGGACTTCCTTGTGATTCATACAACTTTAATCTAAAAAAATACGAAACAAATTGTGAAAATACGATTTGGTAGATGGATAAAATAAATTCTAGGCTATTGATTATTAACAAAACTGACTCTTTAAATTGGGGAGAAAAGTTTCAATCACTTCAGAAAATACAGTAATCCATCAGTGGATTCAATATTTAAAAAAAAAGTACAACGGTAATTACGGTTTATTAAAATTATATCAGAGTATACACAGACATACAAAGAATATGGAGACGCTCTTTTTTATGTTTTAGTACATTTATTGCTGCCTCGCCTTTTCAATATGTAGGGAAAAATATATTCTGAACCTATAGAGAAAACTTGTCAAATGAAAATAAAAAACAACTCTTTTTTTAAAAGGAAAGGAGATGAATGTTACTTAACGCCCCCCCCCTCCAACCTTCACATTGTTTCAAATTAAAATAATAGCATTATATTAAAAAGCGGCGAGAAACAACACGCAAAGAATTAGCAAGTTGTGAGCAAAGTGTGAGCAAGTTGTGACTTCTATCTCATTTACTGTTTTATCGAATCAAACAATTCGTGGTAACGAACTGTAGTAAGGAGTGATCCGGCTCAATAGTAACCAAAACTCTAAAAAATAGAATTTTCATACCAATACCTACATCAAAAGAATTGTATTTTGATGCTGATTTTAAATATATAAGTTTCATCAAGTTTAGTCTTATACATCAGAAGTAACGACCCTGAGAAAATTTGCCCCATTTTAGAAAACAGGGAGAAACAACCCCTAAAAGCCATAGAATCTTAACGAAAATCACACCATCAGGTTCAGCGTATCAGACAACTCTTTTCTAGAAGCTTCAACTCCTATATAAAAAATGTGGAATTTTATATTTTTTGCCAGAAGGCAGATCACGGATGCGTGTTTATTTGTTGTTGTTGTTTGTTTGTTTGTTTTTTGTATTTTTTTCTGGGGTGATCCTATCGATCCAGTGGTCCTGGAATGTTACAAGAGGGCTCATTCTAACGGAAATGAAAAGATCTAGTGCCCTTTTTAAGTGAACCAAAAATTGGAGGGCACCTAGGCCCCCTCCCACGCTAATTATTTTCCCAAAGTCAACGGATCAAAATTCTGAGATACCCATTTTATTCAGCGTAGTCAAAAAACTTATAAATATGTCTTTGAGGACCAGTTACTCCCCCACAGTCCTCGTGGGAGGGGCTACAAGTTACAAACTTTGACCAGTGCTTACATTTATTAATGGTTATTGGGAAGTGTAAAGACGTTTCAGGGGAATTTTTGTTTGGGGGGAGGGGTTGAGAAGAGGGGGATATGTTGGGGGATATGTTTGGGGAACTTTCCATCCAGGAATTTGTCATGGGCAAAATAATTTCCATGAAGGGAGTGCAGGACTTTCTAGCATTATTAAAAAAAACACAATGAAAAAATAAATATGAAAAAGTTGTTTTCAACTGGAAGTAAGGAGCAGCATTAAAACTTAAAACGAACAGAAATTATTACGCATATGAGGGGCTCACCTCCTCCTAATACTTCGCTCTTTACGCTAAAGTATTTATAGCAATTTCAACTACTTATTCTACGGCTTTTGTGATTCAGGGGTCATTCTTAATGAATTTGGACAGAATTTAAGCTTTAGTGTAAACAGCAAGGTACTGACGAGGTGGTGAACCCCCTCATATATGTAATAAAAACATGAGAATACAAAAGTTCGTTACGTAAGCTAATTTATAAGTTACGTGTATCTTTTACTAACAAAAACATTCGCAAAAAATTAAAAGTTCTAGTTTCTTTTTTAAGTTAAAAAATCGGAGGGCAACTAGGCTTCCTCCCCCACTCCTTCTTTTCTCAAAATAATTCGATCAAAACTATGAGATAACCATTTAGCCAAAAAAAATGCAAATTTAGTTTTGATTATTCCTCTGCGGAGAGCCAAAATCAAAACATGCATTAATTCAAAAACGTTAAGAAATTAAATAAAAAAAACAAGTTTTTTAACTGAAATTAAAGAGCGACATTAAAATTTAAAACGAACGGAAATTACTTCGTATATGAAAAAGGCTGCTTCCTCATCAACGTCCTGCTCTTTACACTAATTTTTTTACTGTTTTAAAAAGTAGAGTTGAGAGAAAGATCCAAACTTTAGCGTAAAGTGTCGGACGTTGATGAGGAAGCAGCCCTTTTCATATACGAAGTAATTTCTGTTCGTTTTAAGTTTTAATGTCGCTCCTTACTTTCAGTTAAAAAACTTTTTTTTATTATTTAATTTTAAGATTAAACCCAAAAGGCACGGGCAACTCTTCAGGTATCCCTGAATCTGCTAGGCAATTTGCCACTCTTTTCGAGTCGTGTGATCCACATTAATTACACAATATCGTCCCCTGAGAGCGGTTTTGTTGTATCTGCAACTTTTTCGGAAAGTGGAGTTAAGAATGCCATCTAATGTGAAATTGTTTGCCCTATTTTATTGTATCTCAACTAGAATTGCCTCAATTTTAGATTTCTCGTTTATCGTATCTCACATTTTGCCGTTTTGTTAAGAGCGGTTAAGTCGTATCTCATATGGGAAAATTACATGGACATTTTTGTCGTAACTCTATCGACGTACACTTTTGAAGAAGAAAAGATTTGGCAAAAGTTTTACTATGAGACCTAAACGGATATTATTTCCATCTGCACTAGCTGTAAAATATTTACAGGAACCCAGGTACCTCATTTTTGTGGAATTTACTAATATTTTGTTCCAAGAGTATTATATATATTATATCTTATATTGTATATATTATATTATATATCATATATATATAGAGTATAATTTGATATTATCAAATACCGGATTTGTTATGATTCTTGGTACGTATTAGTGGTTAGAATAAATCTTGGCTATGATCATATTTTGGTAGTGCTTCCTTGTAATAGAACAACCTGTCGGTAAATCTTTCGCAGTTAATATTATTGACCTACAAATAAAGTGAATATATAACTCGATGCCTTTTTTTATTTCCTTAACGAATGTATTAATCGCTTCTCTGGCAAATTGAAATTTAAGCACTTTTTGACCTCTTGAAAATGACCAAAATATGGGGCATAGAAAAGGCTTAAAACATTGGTCTCAGACTTTATAACATTGGTCTCAAACTTACTGTTTCATTATAAATCTATTTTTTTAAAGTTATATAATCCACAAGAACTGATTTGCAACTATTAAGTTAGATAAATAAATTTCATTTTGCCGTTTATGCCGTTTTCTTCTTCCTTCAGTACTGAACTAGTTTTCAGTACTGAACCCGTTTTCAAGGTTACAACATATAAACTAATAGGATTATCATTTCACATTGTTCATGATCTGAGCTAGCTGCTGCTTTGAATTAAATGTGCTGTTACGAAGTAACTTGCAATTACTGAAATAATTTTTGCAAATTGGGACTGGAATTTTTGGAGGATTATTTATTGTGGAATTGACAAATTGTGGGCCCTCTTTGGAAAGCGCACTGCTCACTGATACGAAGGAAAGTCTTTTAGGCCAACTTTATACAGGTTAGATTTGAATCCACTTGGATGCAATAGGGAGGCTCGGCCCTCACATAAAGATAAGTCTTTTTGCTCTGCTTATGGACTTCTAAAAATAAGATACTGTTAATGATGCAGTATTTCAAGCAGTTTGATGTTGTGCTAACTAAATTCAAGAACTACCTCCTATGGCCTGTGTGAATTTTGCAAATAGGAAAGGATTCGCACGGAAAGCCCACTTACCTGGTCTTTTGTTACGGTTGTCAGGATGAATTTAGGCTAATAGAAACGAATCTTCAAGAATATAACCCTGAAACGATAGATTCATCCACACCTGCTGTCAAAAAAGCAATTGTGGAACTTGATAATACCCCCAAGCTTATAAAACTCTTTCTAAGACTTTTTTAGCCCTGAAAGCAAGTGATAAATTAGGGTCTAACTCAGTTTCTTCAAGTTTCGCCCCAATTTTTGACAAATTAGTTGCAACTGAAGCCCAACTAGAGAAGACAAGAAGTGATCTGCTGGAAACTATTACACATTTAAGTGACTGAAAAGTTCAAAGACCTAAGGTCACTGAAAGGGGCTACTGAACTGATAGTCAGCCAGGTTTTGATTCAGTCACACTCGAGTTTAATCCAAAGTTTGTAAAAATTGAGTAGACTCTAAGTAGTCTGAGAAATCAAACTAAAAATTTGGAGGAGAGGATTAGTAGAATAGAAAAAAAGCTTGATGATTATGATCAAAATCCTTACTCGATAGTTTTGTTTTTCATGGGGTAAAGCAGTTACCTGGTGAAGACACTCGTACGACAATATCTCGCATTATAAATAGCAAAATGTCTGTGACAGACGTCTCCTCTTCTGATTTGATTAATGTATACCGTCTCTGATTGAATAATCCGACTACAGAGCATGAAGAAAGGTCTATTAGAGTTGCTCCGATCGTTGTTAAATTTTCTATATGTGCCCCGTAAAGTGTTTAAAGCAAAAGCTAAACTTGCTTCAACTGTTGGTTTTTGTATCGGAATATCTAACTAAACGTCGCCGGGACATTTTGAACCAGCGAAAGACAAGTAAGGTCAATGAAATGTTTGGTTAGATCAAGGTCAGATTTTGGCAAAGCCTAGTGCAGGGTCAAAAATCATGAAAATCCGTTCTATTACCGACTGTATTAAGTTACTTAGTTTCATATGTTATGATTAGTGTTTTTTTACATTTCTTTATTTTGTTATAAGGTTTTTGCTTATATTTTGTTCTTTTCTTTTTTTCCGTTTTTATGTGTATTTTTTCTTTCTTGCTTTTTTTCCATTTAGAGAGATTTGTTTTGGTACGAGATTTCATTTACTATCGCTGCGTCTATACTGGATGATTTAATGAGCCGACCTTTTCTCCTTGAACAGGTTTTGTCGGCACAAATAGCAAATGATATTGAAACTTGTATGAACCAAGTTAAATTTAAACAGTTGAGAAACAGTGCTTATGTTCAATGTTCGCAGTTAAGCCCCGTGGAATCTGATTTACTGAGTTTATGTGCCTGGAATTGCCACCTAACCACGTGTTATGAGGATGTGTTGCAATTTCTCTCTGATTCTCATGGTAAAGTTAGTTTTATTGGTATATGTGAAAGTTTTTTGAGTCAAAAACACTCTGTTTTATTGTATTCTTTTCCAGATTATAATTTGAAGATAAAAAACCGGACGTCACTTTATAGAGGGGGATTTGCGTGTTTGATTTCTAAGTTGCTGACATACCATGTTGGAAATGATATTGATGTTTGGATAAAGGGTAAATTCGAAAGTTTTAGTCTGGAATTAGATTTGGGAAGTAGTAAATTTGTGATTAGCGTTGTGTATAAGCCACCAAGTGCTAGCTGGGAAGAATTTGAACGTAGGTTTGATCAACTTGCGCGTGCAGTGTCACGGACAGGTTTAGATTTTATTTGTATGGGTGATGTCAACTTTGATCTCCTTACATTGAATGGAGCGAATTTTGATTTTTTTTTAATTTGATGGTTGCTCATGATCTTTTCCCCATAGTAAATATTCCAACACGTGTTACGAGTCATTCAGTCACTCTTATTGATAATATTTTTGTTGGTTCTAAGTATCTGGACCGCAGTTATGCAGATGTGGTTCTATACCCTTGTTTGGACCATTTCCCAGTTGTTGGAGCGGTACCTTGTGGTCGAATAAAAAGAAATAAAATGAGAAAAATAATGACTAGGTCATTGAAAAAGGTGAATTTACAGAGGTTTGGCGACGAGTTGAGTACCATTGATTTTAGTGAGATTATGGATATGAAATATAACACTTCTGGTGCATTTATCGTATGATGGGGGTCGTACAGCCAATTTATGATAAGAATTTCCCAGTGAAATTCTTGAAACTCCGTAAGTCTGAACCCAGGAAGCCCTGGATAACTATTGAAATTCTTAAAGTGTCAGATTTGAGAAATCAAGCGTATGTGGAATATTTGAATAATGAATGTGCAATTAAACTGGAAGAATTCAAAATAATACGCAACAAAGTAAACTCGATGAGAAGAAAGGCTAAAAAGGAATACTTTGCCAACCAATTGAGTTTAAATAAGGATAATACTGAAAGAATTTGGAAAGTTATTAATGACCTACTGGGAAAAGAGAAAGAAGCTCCACCTAATTCACTACTGATTCAAGGTGAATTTCTTAATGATGAAATGTGTATCACGACTAAATTTGCTGAGGTTTTTCAAGTGTTGGGAAAAATGTACAGGCACAAGGGTTGGTGAACTTTAATAATGATTTAATGAAAGATGAATTTGTTGATGATAAAGGAATCGTAAATGAAATTGAATTTCAGCCTTGTACTGGAGATGAAATTCTGAAGGTTGTGAGAACAATCAAATCGAATTCAGCAGGGACAGATGATATTAATCTGAAAACTTTTAAGTCAGTGATGTGTTATTTAATGCCATATCTAGTCCCTATAATCAATCTTTCCCTCCAAACCGGTATATTCCTTGAAGCACTTAAAAGGGCAAAAGTGATCCCCCTTCACAAAGGTGGCGCTAAGCTGGAAATTGAAAATTATAGACCCATATCAATCCTATCCTTGTTTTCGAAAATATTTGAAAAAATTGTGCATAAAAGGCTTTGTGATCACCTTATGAAAACGGGGATGTTAAGTGAAAACCAGTTTGGCTTTAGGAAAGGTCATTTTGGTTATTTGGACGCCGTGCATTCCATTTGTGATATTGTGAATAAATGCTTTGAAGGTTTTGAAATCCCTTTGACCGTTTTTATCGATTTTAGAAAAGTATTCGATACAGTGGATTTTCATATACTACTCAAACGTCTACAATCCATTGGAGTTCGTGGTAACTATTTAAAGTGGTTTTCAAGTTGTATTAAATGATGTGTTTTCGTCTCCTTTTCAAGTGAGGTGTGGTGTACCTGAGGGGTCTGTTTTGGGACCACTTCTGTACCTTGTGTATGTTGATTCAATGCGTTTCTACTTACCTGAGTGTTGTATTACGACTTTTGCGGATAATACAGCTTTAACTATGTCTAGTCAATTGGTCGATGATTTGTTATTGAAAGTTAATAGGGTATTAAAGGCATTTTTTGTATTTACAAGTTTGAGCCTTTTGTCAGTGAACTTTAATAAAACTAATTTTATGATTTATAGGAGAGTTGGTAAGCCTCCATGTGTTGATTAAAAGATATTTTTTAACGGAAGGCCTTTGTCACAGGTGCATGAAGTGCGTTATTTGGGGTTCCAGCTTGATTGTAATCTATCTTGGAAGAACCGCAGTGATCTTGTTGCAGCTAAAGTTGCTAGAGGTTTGGGAATTTTGCGTCGATGAAAGCATGTTTTACTATTACCAGTTCTTTTATTATTATACCACACCATTGTTGTGGCTTATATTTCTTATGGTTGTGTCCTTTGGTTTAGTAATTTCTATGCAAATTTTAAAAGAGTACAGATCCTACAAAATAAAACAGTACGTCTTTTTGTAATTGTCTAGAAAATGTGAATGATACCGCGTTATGTTTTAAGAAATTATTCGAGATAATCAAGTTGCTGTTTTCGCGTATCGATGTTGCAATGATGTATGTCCTCCAGTTTTTACCAGTTTTTTTCGAGTAAATCGTTCACTCCATGGGTATGAGACTTGAGAGGCAGATAATTTTATTGTTGAGTACCGAGACACCACAGGTGCAGCTTTCGGAATTAGGTATTTAGCTCTGGTTATTTGGAATGATATCCCAGCTGGCATTATTTTTTTTTTTTTAATTAAATTAGGTTGAGAATCAGCCGTCCAAAACCTTCCCCAGGGCGGTTGTGTGTATTTATAGTTTTTGTAATTTAGGAGTTAATAAAGAGATTTTTCTCTTTCAAATTTTCAATTAAAGTATGTGTTGTCGGTTGTTTTTAATAAAACAATACTACCTCTTTTCAACGCCAAAATTATTTATAGTTACGTTAGGTTAGGCTGAGTTAGTTTGTGGTATGTTCACTTTATTGGTAAGTCAATAATATGAATTGCGAAAAATTTACCCAAACTGTCTGTTAAGCAGCAGAGCTGTTGCTCTGTTGCTTAACTAGTTCTTCAGATAGGAAGAACAGAGTTAAGACAAAGATAAAGGCAGCAATAAATTTTGGTACTGTATATATGAATCCTAACTACCAGAAAAACTCATGGGAAAGAGAAGATAGTGAAGGATGTTGTTTGCAATAAGAATTTTCATTACAATAGCAGTCAGGCTATTGCTTCTGAAGAGAGACAAAAGATTTTTGATGATTTCTGGAGACTAAGTAAAGATTTGAAGAAATTGTTTTACTTGAAAACAACTAAGACCGTTTCAACGACGACTAAAACCAAAAAGAAAGTGGAGACGCGGAGGAGTTGCACACTGCGATATTATTTTGTCATTAACAAGAAAACAGTCCGTATTTGCAAGAAATTTTATTTGGCTACTCTTGATATTTCAGAGAGAAGAGTTTATTATGCATATTCAAATATTGCTACAAAAGGAGTGCCAAATCCAAAGGCAGTACAGGTACTTCAAAACAAAAATAGTAACGAGGACATTGAACTAGTGATAAAGCATATTGAATCTTTCCCTTGTGTTGAATCGCATTATACTCGAGCCAAGTCTACTAGAAGATTCTTGGAGGCAAATCTAAACATTCGCAAAATGTATAAGCTGTGTCAGGAATACTGCAGAGAACTAGCAAGAAATGATGTTGGTGAGTTCAAGTATCGTGAGATCTTAAACACGCAGTTTAATTTGTCATTTCATATTCCGAAAACAGATCGATGTGATGTATGCGAGGAAAAAGGTTTAAGTGAAGAAAACAGAACTGAAATTGATCAGGAAATAAAAGACAAGTATGAGGCTCATGTGAAAAGTAAAATTGAGACCAAGATTGAACGTGACGGGGAAAGGTCAAACCTATCTACTTTGTTTTGATCTGGAGAATGTTTTTCCGCTGCCCCGGGGTAATGTTTCTTCATTTTTCTTTAAAGGCTAGATTACTACATCCAACCTCACGGCAATTCTTTCATTCCAGAGAAGGACTGGAGAGAAAATCAATGAAGTATACTGTTGTATTTCGTCCGAGTTTTAGGCTGGACGTGGAGCAAACGAAATAGCTAGTGGACTAGTGGACATACTGGAACAAGTTCTTGATACTTACCCTGATATCTGTCAATTAATTACTTGGTCGGACTCCTGCGTATCCCAGAACCAAAACTCGATTATAAGCTTCGCCATCCAAGATGTTCCAAGAAAATTTCCACGCTTAGAAAAAGTGGCTATGAAGTATTGTAAGCCAGGTCATTCGACTATACAGGAGGTTGATGCTGTACATAGCACTATTTAGCAGGGGCTAAAGCACCTTGATTTGTTTTCTCCACTAGATCTCCACTAGGAAGCTACTGAAAGTAAGAAAGATGCGTCCTTTTAATATCCTGTAAATGACCCAGTCAAAGTTCTTTGACTTTCAGAAGGCAGCAAAGCTGTACAAGTACTCGTTGGTACCGTATTCAAAGGTAAACAACTTTAGTTCCGTCAGGATAACGCTAAGAGAGCTAGGTTCAAAACCTCCTTCAATGGAGACTTACAAATGGCTACTATATCACAAGAATGTACTTTGGTTAAAAAGTGTCCCAATACTTCGGCTGTCCCTGTTGTTGAACGTCTTGTTTTGCCCAAACTTTGTGGCAAAAATATTGATCTACCTGATGCGAAAATCAAAGATGTCAAGTATCTCCTGAAGTTCATCCCCGACCAAGACCAGAAGTATTTTGAATCCAAGATTAAACAGTACTACAAGGCCAAGGGCGATTTGGAAGTCTATCCGTCTGTGCGAGATCCATGTCCAAAGGAGAAATCCATTGAAGCGAAACGGTGGCCAGCAAAGGAACTCAACAAAAAATGAACGTTTCTGACGTTTTTTTTAATTTTTTACTTTTTGAAAGAGAATTACATCAGAACTCGTTTGTCGTATCTTCATGGTGAAAAGAATAGGCAGCCCTCACCGTTTTGTCGTATCTAAGTTTACTAAAATTTCGCCAAGGTCGGATTGTCGTATCTGTATTTCATTTCAAGTTATGACAATGAAAACTTCACCTTTTCCATCTCATATTCGGGAGACTTTCCTAGCTATTTTTTCTTTTTTTTTATGTATTTGCGAAGAAAATCGATTGTACCGTATAAGTTCCAGCAAAGGTGAAATTTTCAAAGTCGTTTTTCTCGGAATTTTGAAAACCTTAGCTACGACAAAACCGCTCTCAGGGGACGATATGCTCTTAAAGGCCCAAGGTGCTAAGAGATGGGGAGAAGTAGGTGAGGCTGGAGGCAAAGGAACGATTCGTTTGTAGTGTTTACAGACTGAACAGGCTTAGTCAGTTCAGCATCGTTCAGTTCTCAACATCTAATCAGCAATGAGTTTTCAGTCTCTTTCCTTTGGAGGGGCACGTTCTTTTTACTTTCTGGAAAGGATACAGCTTTTGAGCATCATTTCTTATCTCGAAAGTTTCAATTTCCTTTGCTACCCATCTCATATATTATTACTTATCAATTTCCAAGTATCCATTTTTGAAATTGGTTGTTGAGGCACCTCTTACCTCTTTGCTAGTGGATCCAACCATTTCTTTAAATTAAGAGCAGCAATACTAAATCGTATGGGACGGTTTTGAGACTTCACCGCGGTTGGCTAGGACCGCCAAACGATTGTTGGGGAATAAGCAACCCTAGGTGCAAGCTTTGAAATATCAATTTGAAGAGGGGGCTTTCAAAAGGTCCGTGACAAAGAGTGTTTAACATCTTCGGAGCTATACTTTGAAAGTAAAACTCAAATTAATAGAATTTTATTGATTTTTTTACGTCACATCAAATTAAACCGTATGTCAAAGCTATTAGACAAGATCCAAATAAGATCAGAAATATCAAATCTATAACCCCAAATTAATAAGTATTTATGGGTCCAAAATGTGAGACACTTGCGTATACTTACACTAACATATTCCTGTCTATATCCCTCTCCACTGAGAGGACCTTCTCATCCGTCTACCAATATTTCATCTTATGTAGTATACTTTACTTTATACAAGGAATTGTTACTGTGTCTCAAAAACGTTGGTTTTAAATTAACCCAAGTGAAATACCTGAAAAAGGTTCTGGGTCTGTCTAATGAGTTATTTCATAGAATAAAACTAACCCTTCCAGATGTCTTTAAAATACGTACAGAACTTCATAATTATGAGCATTTTTGTTTGATATTTATATATTTTCTAAAGCAACTCCTGACAACACTGACAATAGATTTTACCAATCTATGTTTTCTCTGGGTCATAACCGACACCAGATAGGCTCTCATGGCAACTTTTTACAGCTGCTCTAAAATTTGGAAACACAGATCTAGATATCTTGTCAGCTAGTCAGCTTCATCGTATGGAGAAGACATTTCCTTCTAGTTGGTATGTCTGTGACTTGTCTCATGGACATTTTGGACAGATGAATTTTGGGTGAGTGATTTGTTACAATTTAAAATTTCTCAAATAAAAACAATATCGTTAATTTAAGTAAATACATTTTTCCTAGGGCCCGTTAATGTCCGTAAATAAATACTTCAAACTTTAAAATTCAAAAAAAAGGTTTCTGTTTTCAAAGTTTTAGTGCCTCACATGGAATCAAGAAAAAAATGATATTTTGAATTTAATTTCAGTTATAAATTTTTGTTTTATTTAAAATTATATTTAAATATTCAATTTAGTTCAAAAAGTTATTTTAAAATATTAATATTGTCTCAAATATAATTTAATTGATGTGTTTATTTCCGTTGTTTTACTTTTTACCCCTTCTTTTTCTCTCTCTTTCATAACATAATTTAAACTATGAAATCCAAACATTCCTGAATTAAGATAATATCCTTCATTTAATTGATAGAAGTCCATTGACAAACCAATTTATTTGTTGTCATTTTTTCTTTCTCGCCTCTAATGGATTTACATCTTTAAGCGAATTTAAAACAGATAGATTTTAGAATTACAATCAAGTTGGTGGCCTTAGAGTAAAAGATTTAAGAGCCAAGGCTAATTGAAAAAAAATTGAAATTTTTTTTTTAATTAAATTAAAAATTTTTAAGGATTTTCAAGAAAAACTCGTATTTTACCCCGAACATAAGACGATACTCATCATCTATGATTTCAACAGACTCAAACTCTTATTATCCATGGTCCAACCCCTCGAAGGAGAAATAGAAGCTAGAACCGTCTTGTTGTCTTACTGAAAAATACAATATTCTTAATTACATTTAAAGTTCACTTTTTACCTGGCTTTGAATTAACATTTTACAAGGTAATACCTATGAAAAAGTTTATACTATTTTTCTCAAGCTTATATAAAAGGAGTAATTCTCGAAACAAGCTATATCATTTTACTGCCACTATATGAAGTCTCTAGGAATAAGAAAGAAAAATTACAATCTATAAAAATATGTCAATTCTGTACAGAGATATGCCGTCAGGCACAAAGATATTTCTTATGAGTGGCTCACCGAAAAAGTTGGGGGGTAGTGGGCTATTGAAGAATTTAGGAACTGTTTGACTATAGCTTTTTCAGAAGGAAAACAGATCCTAAATTGTGAAGGTGAATAAGCACATTTGAAACAGAAGTTGTATACGTTGGACTAGAGCTGGACAATCAACATTTAGTTGTTTGGCACTTATACCATCAAAATCAATAGAGCTAGACTTAAGCTTCTTTATAGCTTGTGCCGCCGAAACTAAATTAACTGATAGGATCTGGTTCTGGTGGAGTGATAGAAGAAGCGCAGAAATACGAAACCTCATAAAATTAGCATGAACAAAATGGTTTATAGTTTCAAAAATCTGGTCGCAATATTTGCACCAAGCAGCAGGACTAATTGCGCTGCTTGTTGACGAAGAGTCATCGATTTTTATCTGATTTTACCCCTTTTTTCCAATCTAAATTACTTGACAGGAAATTGCAAATTTTAGATTTTGCAGACTGTAAATACTTTTTATACTCTAATTTAGTTTTCTTTTTAAGCTGAAATACTACACTGCTACCTGGTCGTTCGCAAGCAAAACCCAAATACGTAGTCAAAATTTGACTTTATTTTGACTGATTTTTATTATCACTGATTTTAGACCCGGATTCCATGACCATTCAGACTTCTGCGTATTAAATTTAACACGTTCTTTGGGAACAGCCACCCTGTCAGCCTCCGTCATGCATAATATAATATCTAAATAATATTTGTTCTGAAAATTCTTATCATTTAAAATTTAGATCCAACCTGAAGTAGCTGAAATCCGAGACAAAAAAACTGTAAGGGTAGAAATATAAAGAGCCAATTTAGCCTTATTCCAATTTTTCTGGTAGACCATCTAGGATTCCCACGTCTAGTAGGACTATCTTCCGGCAGAGAAATACCAAGCATAAAGGAAATTAGCAGGTGGTCTGTATCGCTTTCTGTTTCGTGTACAGAAACTGTCGAAACAGATAAATTGGGAGATTAAAGAACATGATCTATATTAATAAAGCTCCCACAGTGATGGATGTAAGAAAACGGACGATTCTTATCCACTAGCTAAAACTCAGATAAAGACTCGAAAACCATATCAGACTGAATGTTTGAATTCAATAAATCAGCATTAAAATCCGTGGCGATAATAAATTGGTAACCGAGAGATGGTGCGGATTCTGTCACTTTTTTCAAAACCATATTAAATCGGTACGGCAAAGTGGTTGTCGTCACTATGGAACAGCGCAGGCATCGTGGTTAAGAAGGAGCTCAGTCTCAGTATATAGGCGAGGCCTCCGGAAGGTCTACCAAACGTAGACCATGCACCACTCACAAACGTAATATGGTTTGCACTCCGTTTCAACAAGTTGTTGTTAGCTGAAGATAAAAGATGTTCTAGATGACAAACGTTGCTCAAAAGTTCATCAATGATGTGCTCTTTTTGACGTGTTCCATTTAAATTGTACGAAATAACCGTGAATTTTTGCGACATCATTTTTTCCCACTGGTCACTATACGAGACTTGAGCTTTGACCATAATAGACTATATGAAGTGGGAGAGTCGCTGCAGTTTGCACATTTAGGGTATTTGTACTGGGCTATCTTTCGGAAAAATGTGATTTTTGGTGCAGCTCGTACATTTTTCCACCTGACTGGTACAACCGTTGAAAATGTGATCAGGAGACCAACACTTAAAGCAACATCACGGTACATTTATGAAGTAATAAACTCTGAAATTCTCGTAACCGATTTTACCTCATCTTCATAGCGTCACCTTTTGCAAACGAATCCGAAAATTCTGGCTTGATAGATTGGGACCAACCAATTCGGTTTGCGTCAATGACTCCTGGATGAATTTTGAATTCGGAAGCATTAAACGAGAGTTGGACTTTTTTTTATTGTTCCAAGGTAATGTTTCTGCAGAATCTTTTTTTTTAGATTCTCACAACTCCTGTTTTTAAAACAATAAAAACTTAAAAACAGCAAATTTTATGTTGCACAAGACATACTTCTAGACATGCTTCTATACATTTTTTCTAGACATGCCTTCTTGGAGGTGCCATTGGCATTGTCCCTCCCCAGCAGAGGTACTACCCTCTGAATGGGTCTCTCTAAAATATGGAAGAGTCAGGAAGATCTCCATGAGTTGTGAATTGATACATAAATGCTCCTATGAAAAGCACAATTGAATAAGTCCAATGGAGCGTAAATTTTACTATCAATGAAAGAAAAACCAATGTAAAAACAAGGCCGCCAAAATTCAGAGTCCAGAACAAAGCTTGCCTATCCAGGTACCAATTCATATTTCCAAAATAAGATGACAAAACTTGGAGTACCAAAATTTAGGAACTATGCTTCAATTTCAAATTTCAATATCAAATTTTCTTATAGGTTTAATCAAGATAACAGGACATACATCAGGTTTTTCAATACTCCACAGACGTTTTGACAGTATTTTCAAATGTGTTTCAACAGGCAGTTCTTGTTTTTTCTTCAATTTTTTTCTGAAAAGCATCTTCAATCCATAAAGACAAATCTTCCCTTAATTTAAACTTTATATCATCCTTGATTATAAATACTAAGCCTCCTTTTCGCATCGCTGACCAGTTCTTGGAAATAAGTGTGTAACCTCTTCTGATAAATTTAATCTAGATTGGAGGATGTATGCTAGGTTTTCCAATATCCCATAGATGCACTGATGGTTTTCTCTCTGTGTTTCTATTGGCAGTTCCTGTGGCGCTAGTGTTTCTTTTTCAACTGGCCTTAGAAGTACACCCTTAAGAACATCCGCTTAATTACTGTTCATTTGGTATGTAATACACACATTTAAATCCAGGTATGTGTTATCTTTTATAACATGTAGCTATTTCAGACCCTCTATTCTAATCTTTTCCATTTCAACCTAAGCATATATTGACCTTCTACGAATTTTCGCAGTAAATTCTTAATCTTCTTAGGACACTAAGTGATGAATCTGATGATTCTAGTAAGTATTGTAATAAGTATAACTAAATGAATATAAGCCATTATTGATTAAATGTTAAAAACCATTCCTTTCCGAAAATTTTACTCGCTTTTTACCCCGATCCTTGTTATGCTCTCCTTCTGTTATATTGATCGACATTTGCTCAAATTTTTTCATTGTTTCATCTATTTGTATTTCTCTTTCTATGAGCGTTATGGATTCATCTAGTGAATCTGGTTTTCGAGAAAGTAAAAGTCTAATTAATTTTTTCGGCAATCTGCTTAAATGTGTGTAATTGTACTTTTTGGATTGTTTCATCTGCCCCAGTTTTCCTAGCTGTAAACATACTGCTCTACGAATTTTGTCTGCATGCTCCCTGATTCTCATGGAGCTATCAAATGTTACTACTTCTGTTTTTATTTTTTCGGTTGAACTTGTTTCAATAAACCTAGCTTTAAAAGCTTCTATCGATTGTCGATACAGTTTCCGTATTTCTATCAGAATCAAAATATTGCAAGGTACTCCCTCCTAGCCTAGTCACTAGACATTGCTTCTTAGTCTTAGTCATACGGCTGCACAAGTTCATTGACGATTTTCAGTCTACATCGCTTGTTCCCATATATTCAGGAATACTTTTCGCTATCTCTAATACCGTAGTGAGAGAGGATATTTTCTTTTCCTTGGATGTCTTATTGCTAGACATGCCATCGCTGCCACCACTGCAATGCTCTTAGGTCATTCGGTTTGCTGCGCCAAATAGTGTACTAGCCCAACGGTCGACTGCCTGGCGTGAATCTTTTTTGGCGGTCCTTAACGCTTGTTAGGGCGAGCCCACCGGGTTCCAAACAACCAGTGCTAGCAGCCGCAGGCGTAGATAGCTATAACACCACAGTCGATCCCCAAATGCCAAGACAAGTATGCGCTGGTCCTGACCGAGTTCAAACTATGGAAATCCAAGGTTCTCTTTCAACTGCTGTATTAACTGAAAATGCAGTACAAGCACAAGACAACCAATAACATTTATAAAAACGCCTTAAAAAAACCTAAATCACACTTACTTATGCTATATCCTTTTTAGACGACAAATGAATTACAAAAACAAGCGCCAAGGCTAGAAAACTTTACTTTATATACTTTCCCAAAAAAAACACATTTTTCCAGCCAGGTACTTTTCTGTGGTTTAATGACATGTGTCGAATCAGCTTAAACTCGATAAAGATTTATTAATTTATTTTGGTAACGAATGGTTTTTAACATTTAATCAATAATAGTTAATATTCATTTAGTTATACTTAATGCAATCGCATAGATTCCCTGCTAAGCGTTCCTAGGGGACACGAGAATAATACCTGGTATTTGGATATATAAGCAAAGGTGATATAACAAACAATAACTTTATTTTGGTACTGATATACAATTTTTATGATAAATGCACTTCAATAGAATGAGCATACAGACAAGCATAAAGTCAGGTTTAGACATATGTCTATATTGCTTCAAAATCCCCTCACGACTAAAACTTGACTGAGCATCTAAAGCTATCTATCCTTACGTATATATTATACCCTTTTACGTTCTTTGGCCTTCCTCTAAATAAAGATGTCATGACTCTGCATTATAACAGGTATTTTTCACTTAATAAGGTGTTGTACTCTTATGGGATTGACAAAACATAAATTTCAATATATTCAAATTTACGTTATTGTTCAAATTTACGACTTTGTTCTTTTCACCTTGATAAGATGTCATTTTATTATTTATTGCATTTCAATTAATGCAATTCACGACTGGAGTCACAAACAGTTGGTAGATTCTAAACGACTAGTTCCTTTTTTTATTAAATAAAAAAAACAAGTTTTTTCAACTGAAAGTAAGGAGTGACATCAAAACTTAAAACGCACAGAAATTACTTCGTATATGAAAGAGGCTGCTTCCTCATCAACGCCCCGCTCTTTACGCTAAAGTTTGACTCTTTCTCTCAATTCTTCTTTCTAAAACAGTAAAAAACTTTAGCGTAAAGAGCGGGGCGTTGATGAGGAAGCAGCCTCTTTCATATACGAAGTAATTTCTGTGCGTTTTAAGTTTTGATGTCACTCCTTACTTTCAGTTGAAAAAACTTGTTTTTTTATTTAATTTCTGAACGTTTTTGAATCAATGCATGTTTTGATTTTGGCTCTCTGCAGAGGAATAATCAAAACGAAATTTGCATATTTTTTTTTGGCTCAATGGCTTTCTCATAATTTTGATCGAATGATTCTGAGAAAAAAAGAGCGGGGGACGAAGCCTAGTTGCCCCCCGATTTTTTGGTTAATTAAAAAGGCAACTAGGACTTTTAATTTTTTACGAATCTTTTTATTGGTAAAAGATTTACGTAACTTATAAATTAGCTTACGTAAAGAACTTTTGTATTCTCATGTTTTTATTACATATATTAGGGGATTCGCCCCATCGTCAGTACCTCGCTCTTTACACTAAAGCTTAAATTTTATCCCAATTCATTAAGAATGACCCCCTGAATCACAAAAGCCGTAGAATAAGTACTTGAAATTACCGAAAATACTTTAGCGTAAAGAGCGAGGTATTAGAAGGAGGTGAGCCCCTCATATGGGTAATAATTTCTGTTTGTTTTAAGTTTTATTGCTGTTCCTTACTTCCAGCTGAAGAAGCTTTTTCACTTTTATTTTTTAATTGTTTTTTTTTAAATAATGCTAGTAAATCCTGCTCTCCCTTCATGGAAATTTTCTTCTCCCATTACAAATTCTCGAAGGAAAGTTCCCCCAGCTTATCCCCCTCTTCTCAACCCCTCCCCCAAACCAAAAAGATCCTCCTGAAAACGCCTGTATACTTCCCAATAACCATTACTATATGTAAGCACAGGTCAAAGTTTGTAACTTGTTGCCCCTCCCACGGGGACTGTGGGGGAGTAAGTCGTCCCCAAAGACATAGTTATAAGGTTTTTCGACTACGTTGAATAAAATGGCTATCTCAGAATTTTGATCCGTTGACTTTGGGAAAATAATTAGCGTGGGAGGGGGCCTAGGTGCCCTCCAATTTTTTTGGTCACTTAAAAAGGGCACTAGAACTTTTCATTTCCGTTAGAATGAGCCCTCTTGCAACATTCTAGGACAACTGGGTCGATACGATCACCCCTGGGAAAAAAAAACAAAAAAAAAACAAAAAAACAAATAAACACGCATCCGTGATCTGCCTTCTGGCAAAAAATGCAAAATTCCACATTTTTGTAGATAGGAGCTCGAAACTTCTACAGTAGGGTTCTCTGATACGCTGAATCTGATGGTGTGATTTTCGTTAAGATTCTATGACTTTTAGGGGGCGTTTCCCCCTATTTTCTAAAATAACGCAAATATTCTCAGGCTCGTAACTTTTGATGGGTAAGACTAAACTTGATGAAACTTATATATTTAAAACCAGCATTAAAATGCGATTCTTTTGATGTAGCTATTGGTATAAAAATTCCATTTTTTAGAGTTTTGGTTACTATTGAGCCGGGTCGCTCCTTACTACAGTTCGTTACCACGAACTGTTTGATCATATTTAATAAAACATGTGTTGAATACTTAAAGAATTTTTTTTTCATTATTTTGAAATCTGATTGCAAAAAATAAATATTTGAAATCCTTGGATTTTACAGATGGAATTATAGGGCTGTATTTGACATATCCCCATTCCCGTCGTAGAATGATGTCCTCATCATTCAGACTAATCTCTCATTTTTATGAAAGTTTATCTTGAAATTAAATTCTTTGGAGTTTGATATTGCTTATTGATGTTTTAAAATTCATCCTTATATTTTCTTAACCGCAGAATGGTTATTGATCTACATCGACAGTACTATATTCTCTGTGTCTATTATTTTTATTCTTACACCTTGAACTATGATAGTTTAGGTAATACTAATGACAGAATTGAACGCTATAAAGCTTATTATCCTACTCCTTACATAAATATAATACACTTGAACAAAACTACAGGTTTATACTGTGAATACCTAGTTTCAAGTTTTTTGCTTAAGTCGCACTTATTTTTATTAAAACTTATTTTAATTCAACTTTCTTTCTTATTGATTCAAGGTATTCAAAAATATTAAGCATAATAGTCAGGTTACAATATTCTGCAAATCTCTACTGGCACTCTTGTCATAATTCTTCACAAGTTAGTTTTATAATATTTTGCAAATCACTACTGGCACATTCCAATTATATTTCTTCACTAAATTTTTCATGTCTTTCTTTCACATCTATGCCATAATTTTGCGTGTCTGCCCATTTCATCTTTTCATTTGGTCAATTATTGTTTGTCCGAATTAAAATAAGTTTTTAGTTGTTTCTAATCCCTCTTTCCCCTTACGCTACTTCTAAGGTTTAAACTCTTAACTAGATTTGCTAAACTTTTCCCTAGATTTGTTAAAGTTTGCAATGTTTCTTAGAAATTTATTAAATTATCTAGAGTTTCTTCCAATTTTCATCTTTGAAAGAATATTTGATTCAATAAGTGGTCAAAACCTTAGTTGGATTTATCGATTCATAAGTTATAACATTGCGGCTTATGTCGGGTATTTCTTAACTTCATGATTGATGATGATTTTGTCAATTTTGGGTTTCTTTGTAGTTCAAGTTACAGGTGATATGTTGGTTTGTTCATGGTTTTTGTTGGAGCACTACCGTATTTGCGGTAGGTGTCGTGTTTCTTTGAGTTACTGTTTAAAGTGTTTACTCGATAATAAATCAATATCTGTTTTGGTATGCTTTTCAGCTGTATACGTTTTTTTCTTACGTTTCCTTAGTTTTGCTGTCTTAACATTATAGGGTAACATTATTGTTACTTTGTAAGAACTCTGTGCATAACGAATCGGCATCTTCACACTCCTTGACGTCATGTCTGATTATTCTCGATATATTTTTCTTCACTTGCTCAGCTTTATATGTTATCAACTCTACTTTCTTGCTAAATGCTGAAAATGTCTCTTCTGCATTGGACTCTGAACTTAGTTCAAGTGAAATTTTGTTATTCTTTGCTGGTACTTTCATTTTTACAGCAAATATTTGCTGTCTTCGTCAATAACCCGGTAAAAACTTTGGTCAGATTTTCTAAATTATTTTATCCCAGAGGCTTATCACTACTTTTGCCATATTCCATAGGTTCTAGAATGACCGAGTAAATCCTTGGGCCACTTTCCGCCGATGCAAACGAACGGGGTAGGACTGCAGTCAACTCTAAAACCCCAAACACAGAAACTGATGTGAATACAAGATGCGGATAGAACGAGAATCCGGTTGCATATTTCTTTGACATTGTCCTTTCCACCAAGGACTTTTTACATTTCCGAAAACTTCTTTCACCAGGCCTAATAACCCAGCGACACTTGTATTGTTCGACGGAAAGTAGAATTTCATCATCAGTTCGATTGGCTGGATTAATGCCCGAAGCCATTGCCACTGTCAAGTGAGCGTCAAATTCGGTCAGCAGTAACGTTGCTCATTTCTCGGATCGCCAATATTCAATAGATCGTTCACATTATTGCATGTGATTTGTACACAGATCCGTCCGAATAATGTGACCAATATTTAGTTGTCCTGTTCTAAATTTAACTGTCTACAATGTGATGTAATTCATAATTCTTTTCATTGCTGAATAAGCAATGCACGCACTTTTCCCCAAATCTTGTAATGGAAGCTATAGCACTTGGATACATTGGATACATTGAGTATCCAATGAAAACAGGTTTATCCACAGGCTCTTTGGATGTTCACCCTTTCACAGATTAAATAAAACTCCAGGGCTGAGACCCATTCAGAAAACAAAGAGAAGGCTGGCCCTCAAACATGGGTACTGCATGGCTATCAAACGCAGTCTATTCTGAATCGATATTGTCAGCATTGGAGTTGATTGATGGCTGGGAGAAATTCATGGCCTGACACCGTGCTAAATTCTTTTATTTATAGTTTATGTAAAGGTCAAACACTCAAAGTTCTAGTGCTCTACAAAAACTTTCAGTGGTCAAATTTCAAAAATGTTCCAGTAAGTTCTATTTATATAATTATAAGCTCATTTCATGGTCTAATTTGTTCATTTCCACTCGTGAAATTATGATCTTGTGGTCGTCCTCTTTGTTCTGTCTCTTGTTGTTCTAGTTTGTTGATTTTGAGCAATTGTTCACTTAAATTTTCTTAAACTTCCTTAAGCCCCTTCCTTCTTCTTCACTTTGAATTTCAATTCGTTCTGATTTATTTCTTGCGCATAGTGTTGTATGTAGTTTTCTATCTAAGTTCTCTTCCTTGTTGTTTTACTTCGTGTTTATCTTGCTTTAATTCTCTTGTTTCTTTGATCAACACCACTTCCATCTGTTTTAGTTCTTTATGCAACATAAAAAATAGTCCCTTCGAAAAGGCGAATATTGTCTTCCAAACTTGATCCCAATACTGGGCCTTCGGGACGCAGGAAGGAATTTGATGTTTTCCCTAAGAAACTAAAATTTAAATGATAATTGATTATGTATGGAAACTGAGACGCATAAAATCAATTTTCCACGAAAAATCAAATGAAGAAAATGGTAAGTTTCAAGATTAGGGCCCGACGATCAATATATCAGCCGGTCAATATTTAGGTTAATTTTATTATAAGGCCCCCTCCTTATGGGGGGGGGGTGGTTGACTACAAGTTCTTTGAATATGGTAGCGTGCCACCAGTAGCCTCTATGCGTATAGGTTGACTTCTCTATCTACTTTTGCGACAGTCTATCTGTTTCCTAATACCTACTAAAACTCACCATAAGATTTAATAAGAGTGTTTAAACAAAACAGGTAAAAGAAATATGAAATCAAAAGAAGTCGAAATGGAGAGTTAATCCCTGCTGATGCAATTTTGTGATTTGGGCGAAGAACTTTAAAGCTGGAAATTATAAAACTCATGTTAAATGTTGTAGACACACAAGACAAGCTGTCCCTCGTGTTAATAGAAATACTAGTATCCAAAGAAAGAATAGCGATCCAATAGGAAATTAGATAAACCAAATCAGAGTAGTAAGATTTTTATTTTCATCTGTCATCTACAAAATGTGAATTAGAACTCACCAAATATTGTTCGAACAGTCGCTTCTAAGGGGTGTCCTTTTTGATCCGGTTTGGCGAAAAAACAAAGATTTGAGTTTGACCGTTGGGGTAAAGGTTACCGGTCAACGGTTGAGGAAAATAAAATTGGTTAATGAAAGCTAATAAATAAGATGGGAAAATATAGATGTCAGCAGTTCGTAAAGTCATTAGGCAATAAATAAATAAAAGAAAGGGACTTCTCACATACTCCCCAGCTTCGAAAAATTACGGCTCGGTGCTACGCCAACAAGCCGCATTTGTGTTTTTGAACCCTGTTCGGGTGCAGTTTGTGTCAGCTAGATATCTTACTATTCTGAAAAATCTGAAAGATAGAGGGTTTAAAATATTGAAAATACAACCATTGAACTAAAGATCGGAGTGTTTGGAAAAGATATCTCTACAGCACCCTAGCCCATTAGGTTTCATGAAATGAAAAATTTCATGAAAAAAAGTAGAATTCGATAAAAACCTGAGGAAAAAAGAATTTTTTTATTATGTGCATTTTGTCCGAAGGAATTCAATATAGTTTTGTAGTAATTATGAGAGATGTAAGATGAATTAGTGTCATTTAAAAGTCATTTAAATTGTCATTACGTTTATCAATTTCTTCCTTAATCTTCTTTTTTCTATAAGTTAGTCACTTTGATTTCGGTGTAAACTTATGTTAACTTTAGAATTTCAAGTTTGGTTCGAACAAAACTCATTACACAACTTATAATATATGATTATAAATGATAGCTCTGCATTGTCACGAATGCAAATCTCTGAAAAATATTGGTTCTTGTTAAGTATTAGTTTTGACGAAAAACTGGAAAATACATAAAGTGAATACTATTGAATCTTTGATGGAACAAAACCTCTCACAAGGAATATCAAGAAATTATTGAATTAGATAATAAACATCTTTTTTTTTTACTTGGATCCCTGGAGTTATCATTTTCTTCCCAGTCTTGTTTTTTTTCTGTTCGATTTATTTTTCAGTTTAATTCTTTTCAAGGATTCTTCTTTTTTTCCTTTTAAAAAACGTCAGACTACACAAATTATTTTAACTTAAGCTGTTATTCCAAGCTGAATATTGAATTCCTCTTTTCCTGGTACAGTACCCCAAAAACCTTTACTGATATGAACTTTTCTTCAGAGTTTGAAATGCTTTGGTAATAAAAAGATGATACTACGAATATACTTCTGTTAGTCTAGTTATGAATATTCTCGATTCTAGTATATTTATACTTACGTAGTGTTCGTCAGAGTGTCGACCCCTTTGTTGTGTCATCTATGCTCAACATGTCCGAGCAGACAGAAAGGGTTTTAAGTGAAGCTGTAGACAGTGTCAAAATATAGTGTTGAATAACCACATATAATACATCGACTGCTATGCTGAGAAGTGTATCTTTGTTTGCTGCGTAATTGCAGTACATCCGTCCTTGCCATAAGGTTGTTGAATATCCCTTAATTATCGATCACTCGACTTTGAAAAATTCGAATATCTCTCGTGAAAAATTTAATAGCTTAAACTAATAAGAGCAAGTAATGAATGCTAGGAGAGGGGTATTACCGAAGTAATTGTTTTTTCTCTTCCAAATTCCTCCTTGAAACCTTGTTTAATCTTTTTTTATTTACAGTAGGCTCCCAGCTAAAAAATTCAATTTTTTTTTCAATTTTGATCAACCGTTTTGAGCATTAAGTCACAAGATAACTTTTTCACAAGGTTCTTTCTTCTGGAGGAATTTTTTCCCTCAGATTTAAAATATGCATAAACATTTTATCTGAACATTTATTAAGTTGTCTGTATAAATGTACAGACATGCACATACATAAAATAACTGCATCTGTTAATATAGTTAAGAGTATAAAAATTTGTGTTAATGACGGTGAATGAGCACTGGTTGGTTCGTCCGTCAAGAAGACTTCGAGCGGAAGTTCAATGGTGTAATGAATTATGTTAGTTTTTGATGTTAATTTTTCTTGTCTTTACTCATTCAGTTCTTTAATGGTAAACTTTGACGTAACTTGATCTAATGGTAAAATAAGTTTTTCTCCTTCTGAAACGGGCAAAAAGATTTGGCACGAAATGAAGTTGTAGGGCTATAAAAATCTTGAAAATCCTGCAAGCCCTAGATAAAAGATAACTTATCTTAACATGTTGTGGGCTGGTTGCCCTCCAATCATTTTCGATTAATGAGCTTGGCACTAGAACTTCATTCTACAGCCAAATAAGTCCTTTAAGAAACTTCTCCAGCGCTCCAGACAATGTGCCTTGGGCGTTCAGGAAAATAGTATATCATATCCTCATTGCTCTTTATTTTGGCAGCACTATTGTGCTTTCTATGACTGTCACATCTTCTATTAAAAAGCAGTAATATTCAAATACAATCCTGGCCATCCTAATTTTCTGTTAGTTTTGAGTATTATTGTGCTGCTGATAGCCCTGAAAAGAGTTTTTGGGTAATCTAAATTAAAAATAAATAGCAAAAAAACACCAAAATTTTGAAATTTTGAAACATGACTAAATATTGAAACGAACAAAACCTTCACAGAATTTTAACAGGAGATTGAGACTACACAAAATTTTGAAACTAACAATTTCTTAATTCTGTAACTAAAATTTTGACGATTTTCTCTGCGAAAAAATTTGCAACAGTTACTCTTTGTTTCATTCAGAACTTAGGCAGCTGAGTATTTGTGCTGCTTTTTAAATACTTGTGTTAAATTCATAGGTCTATTCTTTTATCCAACACTTGAGTTACATGATTCTGTGTCTACGATTCTAACTTTTTAGGTCTGATAAATACTGTAAACTTCTTTACTGCAATTTTTAATCTAGTAAATTAGAATGGCTTTGAGATGTGTCTCATAGACTCTGTCTGAGTCTTCAACTGGTGTTCTCTGAGAATGGCTCTGGGGCGTATCTCATAGACTCTGTCTTTGTCTTCAACTAGTTTTTTCTTATTAAGTGGCCTGCCCCGATCACCTTTTTGTAATTCAAGCTCAATTAATAAGACCTTTTTTTTCCCTAAGAAAGTGTTCCCACTCAGTTGGTGCCACTGGTTGGACCTCTGTCATAGATTATTCAATTTGCCTTTTCTTTCTATAATGTATTAAATATATATCGAAGAAATACAGTTAATTATTTATTAATAATTGTTTATATACGGCAAACAGGTCAACCTGGTGGGTTTATAACAGCGTTTTACCACTGGATTCATGAGTTTAGGTTTTTATTTTTGGGCAGGGATATGTCCAGAAGATATTAGTCTATGTAAAATTTGGCATTATATTTACTTATAATCCAACTTTTCAGGTTTTTGATTACTCCACCCGATTCTCTGGTAATTTCTTCTTCCGTTGCTTGTGGAAACATTGCGTTTCTGTAAGTGTCTCAGGATTCACTGCAAATATACTTTGCCTGGTTATAATAGGATAATTTATCATATCCATTGTTTCACGCAAAGTCTTCTTTTGTGGGTCGCTGAGATGTATCAACTTTCGGTCACCAGGAGTATAAATTGCCTTGCTTAGATTATCATACAGTGATAAGTCTCTCTCTAAACGTGGTGGGTGGCACCATATCGTCTGGTAATCGTTTGGGGGGATGAAGGGTCGAGATTCTAGAGAGAAAAAATTGAATTGTCTGTAAATTGTATAATATAGCTCGTCTTAATTTTCACTCGAAGATGAATCGCTCTTTTTGTGTTATGCCAAGATTGGGGTCTTGTGTTTAGGAGCAACCATTTTTGTCTTTGTTACACTATCGTTTTTGAAATACTGTTGGTTAAAATTAAAAGGTTTCAGTTCCCCTAATCTTGATTGTGGTAATTTGATCTCATCATCTGAGGAATTGGACGTCATGGGCCGTGATTGCTATGCTTCTGCAAACTTTGCCCTTCTTAAATGATTAAAGTGGACCTTGTAAATTTTTCGAAGGCTTAAGTTTGAGATTTGTAATATTATTTCGTTAACATACTTTTTTACTATTCTGGAGGATCCAGAGTACTGGTTAGAAGATTCTTGCCTTCGGCTTTTATCTCATTTTTAAAGTATACTCAATCTCACACTTTAAGGTTTTGTTGTCTCTTAATATTTTGTATATTCTTGGGTTCCTGTTTTATTTTTTGATCTCTTGTCTCACAATTTTATAGGTTCTTCTTATGATAAATGATAAATTCTTGTTTTTAATCTTCGAAATCATTGTAGTATTGTCTTGACTGTATAATGTCATTATAGTGGATTCCAAAGTCACGATCAAATAGTATGTAAAAATTATTTTCGTTTACTGTTGGTGAAAACCGTTTTAATTACATATTTTAGATAGGGTAAGGTTTAATGCCAATCTCTTCCATTATCTTTTGTATTATTTTCTAGAATATTAGAAATAATTTGTGTCTAATGCGAATTGTTAAATATTGCCAAATTACACCGAATTTCTCAAAAGGTTAAGGTCATTCTTCAATAAAAACACTGAGTGATCGTATTTCAAAGTTTGCCTTATTAGCTACTTTTTTTTATTTAACTGATTGATATTTTTGGCGTTAATAAATGTCTCTTATAAAATACCATTCTTGTGTTTTATTTATTCCTTTTTGCGGTTGGATTTCTGAGTTTTATCCCAGCATTTCCTTGTAATTAATATAGCAATCATATTCATAGTGAAAAAAAAGTATTTCTAAGAAACAAAGAACAAGACACATCAAATTTCAAACTGCTCTTCTTCTCGTATTCTCTTTAAATTTTCTTTCTTAGAGCAGAAGCTATTGGCTGTGGTAGATATTTTTTACTGCAATTTAGGTTTAATTTATCGATAATACTTTATATTGACGATTATTTTTCATCTCTTATTCTGATCAACCTACACTAACAGTTCTTGGTGTCTGTTGCCAGGTGTCTGCTGTCTAATAAGCCCTATAGTTCCGCTATCCTTGAAACTTCTCAATATTTGCTTCCTTCACTCATAAATACAGTTAATTTCTCGGTTCTTCCATGCCTTTATCTATGCCTCCATTAGAATCCATGCCTCCTAAAGTTTCAAACATTTGAGAACGTTGACTCACAGTCAGAAAACAAAAATCATTAAAGTCACAGTCATAAAAATCACAGGAAAAATGATACTGTTGTTATAACCGTAGTCTAGTGATACCAAAGAGTTCGCGGTATCGAACTGCTCATTCTTTCACTCACCCATTCATTGTAACTTAAGTCCATTCATTGTATTGTATTATGATATGCCGGCTATTTTCTTTTGACTGTTTTCGTTGGAACGCCATTCTGGTGTTTCATTTCTTCCTTTGTCGGTTGGATTTCTGAGGTTCAACCCATCATTTTCCTGTAATTTATGCAGCCATCGCACTCCCAATGTGAAAATTGTATTTTGCAGCACTTTAAATTTTTTTAACAACAAAAATATGAATTTGGATCTCTTACAGCCAGTTAATTTATTGTGTTGCATTACGATATTCAGTTTTTTACATTTGTCGTCTGAATGCCATTCTAGTGTTTTAATTATTCCTTTTTATAGTTGAATTTCTATGGTGGAAACCAGTATCTCCCTTTAATTAATGTAATTATCATATTCACAGCAATAAATGGTATTTCCTAGAAACACAGACCAAGAAATAAAACATCTAAAAATTATCGTCTTCTCGTATTCTTCCTAAATGATCTTTTCTACAGTGACCACTGGGTAAATGCTAACGAATATTGTTTATTGTAGCAGCTATTGGCTGTGGTTGAAATATTTTGCTAAAATTTTAGTGCTCAAATTTTTGTTAATACTTTATTCTGAGCCTTATTTCTCAAAATGACCCATATATATCGGGATTAAACGCAACCACACTTAACTGTTAATTTTCAGCAAACCTCCTAAATAGCTTCATTACTTACGTTTAAACACGGCAATTTCAGCAGCTTATCCAGATTAAACCTTTTCAATATATTTATCTAGTACCCTATACAAGGATAGGATCTTCGCTTTACCCACTCATGTTTTTGGCGAGGGCTTTTGCTCTTAAAGGCAGAATAAAATACTTGTACTGTACTGACACAGTGCATTTAAACTTAGATTGAAAATACGGTAAAACTGGTAGTACAAGAATTACTATCCTTTAAATCCTTTCAGTGCTGTCACCAATTCTTCCTCCCAAAATAAATCTTCCTTCACATCCAAGATGTCGCAAACTTTTTCATTTTCTTTTATACCTTTTCCTGTAGCATTTTATTGGTTTTGCATATTCTCAAAATGTTCTGTCTATCTCTTTTAAGTATTTCCTCATCAAAATTATTTCCCAGTTCATATCGTCAACTTGATTAAGTCCAGATTGACAAATCCCTCTGAATTTACTCACATGCCAGTATAATATTATACTGTTATGCCGTCTAGCTGCATCTTCTACATACTTAGCAATTCTATCCATGGCCTCCACAGCAGATAATCTTAGTTGATATTTTAATGATTTTTCCACTTTCTGAACATTTCTTTGGTATTCATATGATATATCACTCTTGCACAAGTTCCTTGTCCTCTCTATTACACATAAAACTTTTTTACTTATATACTAAACTATCTTCCTAACTTTTTTATCTAAAATATCATCAGCAACTTCACAAATTATTTTCCTAAAATTATTCTATTCATCTTCTATATTGTCAAATTTTGAACTCTCCAGTCTAGTATTCAATTGTTCCTTGAAAGTGTCTCAAATTTGTATTCTGGATTCTTCTAGCGTCATAGTCTCATGGGAGATGTTTACCCTTCAGAAAATCCAGCTTTAAATTAACCCTAGATACTACTAGATGGCGACATTTGGCTTTGACGTATGGCTTTGAAGCATAAATAAAAATTTATACTTCTACCTAAGATCCTGTCTATTTGTACCGGTAACTGTAAGAAAAATTCATCTGAGTTGGGACTATCTCCATCAGTCGGTTCTACAAGGGCATGTGCTGATCTGACTAATATTCTCTACTTTTTAGTCATAAAACGAGCGATTAATTTTCCAGTGTTAATACCTTCCCAGCCTAAACAGGATTTAGCAGCTTCCTTATTCATTATTAGCCTTAAGAGATAATTTATTAAACCAAATTGGCCTACCATAACATAAAGGAATAAAACAATCAAAAATGGCGTTTTTAAAGACGAAATGAAAATGCTGAAAAAACACAGAAAGCAAATAATTCGAAAAAAACAACCGCCTCTCTTCTTCATTGCGAACAAAGCAATACAATCAAGGAAAACCAAAAAAATTGGAGAGTGCTAAAAAAGAATGAAAAAACCCAGCAAAAAATAAAATAAATTTGAATAAAAAACAAAAAGAAATAAATAATCAAAATCAAATACTTAACGAACAAAAGTCAGTTATTGGCCAATATCTGTGGTTTGCATTAAATCCAAAAAAATGTGAACTTTTGGTTGTTCATATTTATTATCAACTAGCTGTTGGTGTGGCGCTTCGCACCAAACCAACTAGAACCATGATAATTAAGGTAATATTAATGAAATTAATATCCTAATCAGATTAATCTCCCATTTTTATTATAATTTTATCTTAAAATTTATTGTTTTGAAGTTTCATATTGTTTATTAATGTTTTAAAATTCATCCTGATCTCTCCTTCGCCGTGGAATGGTTATTGATCTAAATCTATAGTACTATATTCTTTTGTGTTTATTATTTTTATTCTTACAGCTAGAACCATGATAATTAAGGTAAAATTAATGAAATAATTTATTGCCATAAAGCTTATACTCCTACACCTTACATTAATATAATACACTTAAATAAACTACAGCTGTACACTTTAAATACCTAGTTTCAATAGGTTTTTCTTCTGAAGTCTTACTTATTTTATTGAAATTAATTTAATTCAACTATATTTCCAATTGATCCAAGGTATTCCAAATTATTAGAGCATAATAGTCAGGTTAAATTTACGTCAACAATTAGTTTTATAATATTCTGCAAAGCACTACTGGTACATTTTTGTTATAATTCTTTGGTAAGTTAGTCTTATAATATTTTGCAAATCACTACTAGCTCATTCTTGGTATAATTATTCACTAAGTTTGTTAGGTCTCTTTATTTCATATCCTTGCCATTATTTTTGTCTTCTGTCCATTTCACGTTTAGATTTGGACGTTTAGATATTTCAATTAATAAGTTATAATATTACAGGTTACTTGGGGCATTTCTTGTATTCTTGATTGCCAATGATGTTGATATTTTGGGTTTTTAAATGGCTCGGGTTGCAAGTTTCGTAGTTTTTGCATGTAGAGTTCCTTATATGTGTGGTAGATGTCTTGTTTCTCTGAGTTACTGCTACAACTGTTACTAGATTTTGTTCCATTTCAGTTCGTGTATATTCTTCTGCCAATACATTTTCTTCTTAGGTCGACTTGGTCTTGCTATCATTGTATTGAGAATGTGGGTTGAAGGTGATTATTGAAGTAATCATAGTTGCAATTTTCTTCTTTATGACTGGGATTATCGAGGTGAACGATTATCGTCTTCGTTGGTTTTTGTGGGATGGGAAATTAAAAGTTTTGTGTTTTACTGGCATTCTTCGGTGGTTGATAGATTATGACAATAGATGTTACTCGCTATTTGATTTTTAACCATAATGAGTGGTCGGTTGCCATAGCACGCCAGTTTCTGTAATAGCAATATCTTGGCAGAATCACATTCTCAGTTGGTAAAATAGCACATAAAATAGTTAAAATCCTTAAAACAAAATTGTAAATAATACATAAACAGCAATATTTCAAGGATCGTTAGTTTACCACTGATTATTGTGTTGTGGCGGTGAGTACGAGAACATTTCTATAAAATTGCTATCTATTTCGTAAATATTATAGGTATGATTTTACATGAATTGTTCTGCCACTTCTTACATATTACTGATGTATGGCTGCACCAAACATAAATGAAGAAACACAATTTATTTTGTCATAGTCGCTAAACTATACTTTAGCAATATTTATTTACAATAGGGACTGGATATTAGTATATACAAAAGACGACTTCTTAACTATCGTGCGATATCCTCCCAGTTTTTTATGATTTAGATATCATCGTGTTCCGTGGGGTTAAATTGATGCATATCTTGTTCGTCAATTATCTCGTGTTTGGCGTTTGTTTTTCGCAATTTTAAGAGCTTTTTATAGTTCAGCGTTAGCAGTGCTTTTATTCTTAGTGAAATGAGAAACACAAGAAATTTTTTTATTATAATTTTGTACCAGGAATTTGGTGAAAATAATCCATACTGACGTTCTACATATTTTTATGTTAAAAATATGTCTAATTTAGTCCTCACTAGTGAATTTGTGTGTCTAATGCCTCCTTTATCTTTTTCAATAGCTTTGTATCTTTAATCTTCTCAATTTCTGGCCAGATTAACTGCATTTTCTCATCGTTTATATTTGGGATTGCAAATGACATATTTACTTCTTGAAAGTTCATGACTTTTGGGCTCTCTTCTTTCACAAGTCGGTAAACTTGTTTAATAGTTATTGTTCAAACGTTCTGTAAGAGTAGCTCAGTTAGATAACTGGGTTTGATTTTGTCGGTATTATTGTGACAGGATTGGGCTCCTGTTGTCTTTTAGGTCGCAGTAAATAACCATCATTTCGTAGATTGATAAATATTTCTATTTTTGTGCTTCCTATTAGAGCTTCACATGACTTGGGAATATTTTGTTATTGTGATTATTTCAAAAAGAGCCAACATGCACGATCTTGTTTTTACGTTATAGATGGGTAACGCTAGTTTGCCAACTAAGTTTTGAATGTGGACGGTTTTTGAAAAAAAATTTGGGGGGGGGAAATTGTTTCATTTTTATGTTTTCGATTGTTGGCTATACTGGCGTGTATTTTGTGTAAATTTAGCGTGGCATTCACGGCTGTGTTTAGTTTTTAGATTTTTTCTTAGTAAATTTAAATCTTCATCGGTGGACAAACCGAATAAGGTGGACGCAAGTTCGCCGATAATAGAAATCACTTATTTGGACAATTTTCATCTCCATCCATGCATTCTGTTTTACCATAGTCAATATCGACGATAGGGACTTTCTTACTGAATCGTATTTTACCTTTTCGTATGAATCATTTTTGAATCGTATTCCTTTGAATCGTATTTTAATCGTTTTTGAATCGTTTTCCTTTGAATTGTATTTTATAATCAACTTTGTTTATTTCTTCTTCGATTATATGTTTTGTGTATCACAAAAATCATATACAAAGTATGAGTTATCAATAAGGATTGACAAAATACAACAAAGCCAAGACACGAGGCAAAATAACACGTTGGCCGATCAGATGGCCACCTGGTCACCTGGCAGATCATATTTTACTTCATATTTTAAATTCCATATTCAAGAAAATGCAATTGGTTATTCTTATGAACAAATATTTAGCCCCCATCTTGGTAGAAATGTAAATGATGCTAAAGTTGAAGATCCGTACATAAGGCAACCAAACCGGGTAGGTTTTGAGATTGTATTTGTTTTTGTTGAAATCTGAAAAAAATTAGTACAAATTGTGCTTGGGTTGTTAATGTTTCTATCTTTCACTGAAAGATAAAAACATTGGAACTGGTTTTTCTTGATCTGTTAGTGATATATTTTGAACAGTAATGCATGCACCTAAAACGAAAGTCTAAATATATGCTGGCAACATATTTTTGCAAAATTGCAAGAAATCTCCAAAACATAGTAAGGAGTAGCTAACAGGCAGCAGCAACTACACAGAAAAAAAATCACAACAAAATTTCTTAATTCAGTTTCAACAGCTTTCACACATTAGATTTCCGTCTAGTAATGTCCAAACTGAATAAGGATCAGTTAACAGCCAAAACTGACTACACAGAAAAAAACGTATTAAACGTAATTACTCTACGTTTTAATAGCTTCCTGTTCCGTTCGCTTGACACATTCGATTTCCTCTAAGCAAAATCCAAACAGAATAAGGATGTAGATATTCTCCAAGCAGTTACCAACTGCCGCTCCCTCATACTCTTGCTGACTCAGTTGTCCTCCTGATGAAAGGCAAAGGATACTGAGGTTTTTTTGCATGGTCGAAGGTCTAAATTCCATTGATCCATGCCCTATGAGGATTTGGCTTATAAATATCCAAGCCGCGCCCCGTTTCTGCCACCTATGTGTTATTTTATGCTTCCATCAAGGAGCCTGACAGCCCTGTCTCTCATGGTAGAGGAATAAAGAATCTTCATATTCACATCATGGCAATCCAAATCCATGTTGATTTCATATAACATTTGCTCTTGGACTTTTCTGTCCTCTCTTTCATGATGTTTGCCTGTAGTTAAATATATTGTCTTTAAATAAGGGTAGCGGCTCACAAGCACAATGCAGAATCGGGCAAAATTTTCAATCTGATACGGTTTTCGTATGTATAGATCCTCTATTATAACTTTTGTCATTTTTCTCCCAGATAGGGGCCAAATATTTTATCGTACGAGTACCCATTTCCATTCTCTGCAATTTTGATTCTTGAAGTTTCAGTTAAATCAGATCTAATTCTACAAAATTAACGATCACAATTCTGGAAAACTTCAATAGCACCTTGGATTCTCATGTATTTAATTTTTCGAAGAGATAGGCTTTCTCGATGATCTCCAAACCCACGAATGACTGAGGATGGGAAAAGATGACCAAATTGCTTAAAGTGGTTGAAAACCTCCTCATTGGATATCTTCTGGAATTGAAACCCACAATAAAAGAGGATCATTATTTAGTTCCTCCATGTCCATGTTGCTTTTTATTTTGGTGGGTTTGGAAGTATCTTCTTCTCCAGAGCTATTTTTACCATAGACAAAAATCGTTTTTGTTGAAGAGCCCTTGGCGACATGACGGCAAATGTTCTTATCGGAATAGTGAGCAAAGCGATGATTCTCATCTTAACTCCTACAAACACGTCTTCCTTTGCGACGTCAGCCTATAAATGTTAATGGCTATTGAACTAAGAATTACTTAATTTTTATATTTCAAATAATTAATCCTCTTTACTAAAATTCTCTGAACATCCTAATTTTTTGACCTTTGAAAAAAAAAATCTATTAATCCTATCTTTTATATTTAAAAATCCTCTTATACCTTTCTTCAAAAATTTAAATGTCAATAATTGTATCAATAACAAATCAATAATTTGTTATAAATTGACAAACCTATTAAGTTTTGAATAGAATTTAAATTAATAAAAAAATACCGGAATTAAAATTAACATACAACTCGAAAAAATTACTTTCACTAGTTGCCCACAGCAGCAAGGGGCTGCTTCCTTCTCATCTTAAAATACACTACAAATACATAAAAACATTAAACGCATTAAACAAATCATCACAATGTACAATATATTTCTACATAGATAACACAAATCTATATGAACTTGAATTAAAATGCGTTTAATCGTATAGAAAATCGTTTAAATCGTTAATAAAATCGTTTAGAGTGCGGAATTCCCAGATGATAGGTGTGGTTGAATATTTCTTTGTGATAGATACATTTTTTCAAAGATGCTGATGCTTTGTTAATGGTTGTTCCTATATTATTGTTGATGGCAACATTGAGATGTTGGGATATTGTGGTATTTTTCTTTTCTTCCGTTGTTGCGTTTATTCTTTTATACTAATTTCAGTTATAATGTCCTTGGTACAACAGCATCCTCAAGCGGCCTAGATATGAAGTGTTAGCCTCCCAAGATGAAATCACAGACTGAATGAAATTACATACTGTAAACTGAATCAAATAAGCAAGTTAAGCTCCAAAAATCTCAAACCAGAGTACCAAATGTTTTGGAAGGCAATCGGTAAAAAAAAGTGCAATTTCCTACTATATTTATTGTACTTAGAAATACTTTCAATAAAGCAGTAAAAAAAACTCTATAGCATTAAAAGCAGGGACCGAAAAGAGGAGAAGCCTCCCTCGTATAGAGGGAATATAACAATCACTTGCCTTGGATATGAACTTTACCATCATCACCCTACTGTGCAAATATATACCCTGAAATGTATATATGCAATGAGTTTTCTTTACTTTTGACAAAGTGTTAATTTAATTAAGAGAATAGTTTGACTTAAGGAGAATTCAATGCCCATGAATGAATGTCATATTTGGGTTAAGGATGCAATTCTGACTCTAATGGTATGTCTACTTTTTAGCCAAGTCGGTAATTTAAACTCGAATTTTACCCAATTTACAAGTTTAATGTGACTCTGTACTTTGGTTCGTAGAGTTGAATTGGTCAAAAATATTCCACAAAGGGATAGATAAAATTTCTATAGATATCAAAGTGTGTGGAGGGAACTCAAACTTTGAGTGTTTTGAAATTCAAAATATTTACCTGTATTAAGAAACACCGGTTGTATAGCACACGTCATTATTTTCTGACCTGAGTTATATTATATTTTAACGGTAAATTACTCTGCTGAAATGAAACTATCTTATCTCCAAATCGGCTCCGATTGAAACTATCCAACGTTCAAACGTGGAAAAAAAATGAATTATTGCTCCGTTATGTGTAAAATTTTGTGCTGAATCCGAATTTTCAGCACCATGCCGCTGGATGTATTCCAATCTGTTTTTTTATCCTATATTGAAAATTAATTTTGAAAAGTTGCTTTAATCATATCTTGAAGCTATTCTAAGTGCTTATTTGGACTTTTAAGAAGTAAATTTTAACCTAATTTAAGAAACTCGAAAGGTCACTTCTTCCCCTATTTTTCCAGTACTGGGAAAAAACCTTAAACACTTCAAAATATCTCCTGAAAAGTAGCAATTTGGACATGGATAGTTTCAATTAGAGCAAATTTGAAGGTAGGATAGTTTCATTCCAGTGCATTGAAATGTTCAGCTGCAAAGGTGTTAAGATTTTCAAGACCATGATCATTCGGCAAATAAAAAACAAGAAAAATGCTACAGCGAACAAAGAAAAAGAAGGTAAAAAGTTGATATAAAAAAGCTAACCTTATCTATAAGCTTAGGGGGTATGATTTCATCACACGCTGCTAGTAATTCCATCTCCCACACAACCAATAATACCACCTCTTTGCACTATCTTAACGTCCCGAGTGAACAGATCTGGCCGTTGGTAGCGACTAGCGTCAGCCATTATTTTCAGTTGATTCTCACTATGAAGATAAAAATGTTTTACTGTCTTACTGGACTTTTGATCACTTTGAATCCGCATTTGAAAGCAAAAATGGAATCAAAATCAATCTAAATACAATAAAAAACAAACCTTGTACATCTTTACTTTACTAGAAGCTTATACAAATTCAATTTTGAAACTGACAGAGATAAACTGCCACGGCACGGTGGGATAAGGTGGGGGGAAAATTGCGTATGGGAGGGGGAGAGAAACAAAAGGCGAAACTCTCTACTAGCTGTAATCTCGTCTGAGGTTTTTCTTATGGAGTTTATCTCTCTTTGTTGTTTGTGCACTGCTAACGCTGAACTATGAAAAGCTCTTAAAAACTGCGAAAACTAACGCCAAACATGAGATAATTGACGAACAAGATATGTATCAATTTGACACTGATCACGATGATATCTAAATCATAAAAAATGGGAAGATATTGCAAGACAGTTAAGAGGTCGTCTTTTGTATATACTAATATCCAGTCCCTATTTTAAATAAATATTAATTGATTTTCTCAAAGCTAAAACTTCATAAAGTCCCTAAGTCTTACTGTCGCACAAATATATTCCGTGCTTTTGCATTGTTTGACTGCCTCCTAAATAAGGATATCACGACTCTACAATACCACGGATATTTTGATCTTGATAAGATATTCTCTTATGGAATTGAAAAGACACATATTTAAATATAATTTCATTCGTGCAATCAACATTTGGCAAGACATATATTCAAATGTAATTAAATTCGTGCAATTAACATTTGCTTTAAGTCACGACTTTCTTAAGGAGAAGTCATTTTCTTATGGATTGCATTTAAATTTATGTTCTTTTCATCTTTATAAGATATTATTTTCCTTTGGAATGCATTTGAATTTATGATATTTGTTGAATGTGTTGAATACTTCGAGAAAGAATTTTTTTCACTATTTCGAAATCGGGTTGCAAAAATGACGATTTTCAAAACCTTGGATTTTATAGGAGAATTTTAGAACTGTATGTCATCCTAAAATGATGTCCTTCCCATCCTAGAACGATGTTCTCATCGATTAATCTCCCATTTTATAATAGTTTTATCTTAAAATTTATTGTTTTGAAGTTTGATATTGTTTATTAACCCTTGACAGGCCACTATAAGAACGAATACCAGGAAAAATCTCCAACGTTTCCCATGTGATGTCTAGGTCAGACTATTGACAAAAAAGGTTTTGTTTGCATGATTTATTCAAAATTGTCAATTTTAGACCATGTTGTAAAAATACAACAGTAGCCTCTCAAATATATAAAAAAGGGGCTCTTTCACTTGGTGTGAAAGGCTTTAAAACAATTGCTTTTGGCAGTAAGGCACAGTGGAAGGTCACATTTTTCGCATTCAAAGGTGGTATATCCTGGTTTGCACTCTTTGCAGCGGCTCTGCTTGTCAGTCTTTTTTGGCCAGTGATCAAGTCCATCAGCTTGAGCAGATATTGCTGGTCGGATTTGGTTACGACTTCGAATGGGGCTGGGACTTGCTTCGACATCTGCGGATGGTCTACCACGTTTTAGTTGGGGCATCACACGTGCCAAGGCATACAACCCTGCAGCAACTTCAGACCTGAAGGTTCTCAAGTTCATCGGTTCGTCTCTCCTTAATGTCAGCGCTTTGACATCTGACCTGAAAAGAAGCCAGCTATTGCAGACTGCTGTGTCAATAAGCCACCAGAAGATTCTCATATACCATTTTCGTGTCCGAAGATGAGTTCGGCACATCTCCACCAGCATGTCCGCTAAACCTACGCCACCCATATGACGGTTGTACTCATAAACAATGGCTGGCCTTGAAACTTCAACCCTGGATTTATCCTTGACGCTCCAGCGTCTGCACGTATCCTGTGGTGTTTATTCCTGCATACGTCGAAGCCAAGTAAACCATGTTGTTATCTAACCATTTCACTACAATAACGCCGGAATGAATGTCAGTCCTGTAATCTGAAGTTCCTCTCTCTCGTTTCTTCATTTCACCATCTGTGAGGAGCGGGCAGCCCTTCAGTCGTGCTTTGTTCAACGTACCAATACAAGGAAATCCTTTGATTTTGAGCAAACTCATTAGTTTCAAGCTTGAAAACCAGTTGTTAAAATAAATCTTGTAGTTCATTTTCTCTGGCAAGATACTTATCAGACGTAAAACTATGTTGCCTCCAACTCCAAGATCTGGCTCTATGTCATCTTCACCAAGAGTGCCCTTCCCTTGATAAACTTCAAAATCATGTACAAAACCTGACACACCAGCTCTTGTGAAAACTTTTATTCCCCACTTCGTCGGCTTTTTCGACATATATTGTCTCAAGCTGCTTCGCCCCTTGAAAGGAATCATTTGCTCGTCAATTGAATGGTGTTCTTCGGGAGTGACTTCAAGAAACTTGGAACGGATATGACCCAGGACAGGTCGAATCTTGTATAGCTTGTCAAATCCTTGTTCTCCAGGTTTCTTAGCTTTACTGTTGTCGTTGAAGTGAAGAAAACGTTTGATTTTATCAAATCTTTGTCGGCCCATCTTGTCGGATATTTGTGGGTATCTGGTAGCTGCTTCCCAGTGCATTCGATAATAGCGAACTTTTATCACCCCCAATAATAGGATAATGCTCATGAAAACTTTTAGCTCTTCGACAGTGAGGCAGAGGTTGCATCCCTCAGTTTGAAGTGCAAAGAGGTTACTTTGTTCAACTATCAGCTCAAGAAGTTCATCGTCAAAGAATTTTTGGAAGTATTTCAGTGGAGTCTCCAAGATGCCTGGAACTTGGCGAGGCTCTCCTTTCCAAGACAGATCGACTTTTTCTATTTCTACTTTTCTCCAGCCGAATTTTTCTTGGACTTTCAATTTCTTCTTTGATTTTCCAGTACTTGCTGTTGGTTCTGGTTGCTGTTGGTGACTGGAGGGTGGAGTTTCCACCGAGTAATCGTCACTGGGTTCAGTGTCAGCGTCCACGTCATCCTGTTCCAAAAAGAAGTGGGGATTGTCCAGTAGAGGCAATAGGTCTTCATCAGAATCATCGGCAAGATCTTCTGGAGACAGGAAATCTGGATCATTGTCATCATCATCGTCGGACAAGTCCGACAACATGTCTTCTGGAATGTCAAAAATATACTTGGCCGCTCTTCTGCATCAATTCGACGATTTTGAGCTCGTTTTTTCAGTCTGTCGTAAGATTCCGCCATCTAGAAAGAAAACAAAAATTATTTAACTTCTATAATATAACATAGATTATTCCTATGGATTCGCTGGTCTATAATAGTAACAACCACAAGCCTAAGAAAAACAATATGTTTTGTTTATTATCGCATAAGCATTTTTGGTACGCGTTATTCGTTTCACAATTTTGAGCTACGATCGTCCGATGTTGTAGTTTTACAACATGAGGAAATGTATCTTGCTACTGATCCAAATTCTTGCACACTTTGTGAATTTCAACTACAGTAATTTTAAATTGTATATATTTTATACACATATGACATACAAGGAATCTCCCACCTTTTCATTTTATTTCCAGTTTCTGGCTTTAAAAATTGCTCACCTTTTCATTCGTTTTTCTTATCCTTTGGTTTGGTGACTAACTGCGTAGGCCAGGCGTCACACAGCAGCTCCTCGAAGGCATCAATCGACTGCCATCTTTCAGCAAAATCGAAAGATGTTGCTAAAAACAATATTTTTTTACGGCAAGATGTCAGTCTAAGCTCAAAGAGTATAGTTTTGTTTTTCTACAACAATTGTCTCTATAGGGTTAATGTTTTTAAAATTCATCCTTATATCTCCTTCATCGTGGAATGATTATTGATCTACATCTACAGTACTATATTCCTTTGTGTTTATTATTTTTATTCTTACAGCTAGAACCATGATAATATTAATGAAATGATTTGCCGTATTTACACTTGTTAGTCTTATAATATTCAGTTAGGTGATAGCTGTCCGGTTGAAAAAGATGTGTGATTTGGGCATATTTCGGTGTAACCGAAAGACCTGGATATAATTTAGTATTTTACTTCCATGAAGATATTAGTCAACTTTTAAGTACGGGTCTGCTGATGCTGAATTTTAGAGGATTTGCCAGGCTTTGGTTACTTCAACAAAGGGACAAAAATGTACCACTCTCAATGTGGCTCTATTTGTCTATTTGTACAGTATCTTAATGATATTTCAAAAGGTTAATTTGCCTTTATTGTAATTTTTGTAATAATGGGTGATTTTAGTCTTAAGCTTCTAAGGCAGGATCCCTCCCTTATATTTGAATTTTTGTCTAGCACGATAAGAAGTGGAAAATTACCTAGAATTAAAATTATAGCAAGGTGAACTAAGATTTCAGCAACAATAATCATTTACAGTTTTTTCTACAACCGGAATAACACATGTTTATGCAATCTTATCAAAAATTTTCTGGTCCTTTTGCAGTTACATACTCTCTGCCAACTCAATTTCGCATGTGGAGATGTTACGGGTTTTTTTGGATCATAGAGCGAAGTTGGCGGGTGTTTGTTAAAGGAGGATTACTGGGAGTTTTGTTGCTACGAAATACTTGGAACTTTTCTTGGTCTTGGTAGCTTAATATTGATATAAGATGGGATATTCAAATCTAGATATGGGAGCTAAATAACTAACAGAATGAGAAGGTTCTATGAATAATCTCCAGTAAACTGGGAGACATAATCATCTCAGTGAGGTTAAGAACTCCTAATCTGTATAAATTCCCTTGGGAACATACCTGAAAGACTAGAGGAACTGTACCTGATGCCTTAGTTCATAGACAAATATGATTAAAAGACAATAATTTTATTTTCGTACTCACATACAACTTTGGATAAGACAACTTCAAAATCTCTAGCATGAAATGGTACACATAAGTGCCAGAACTCAACTGCTTGCCTCGGTTGTCTGTCTCCTATTCAAATAATACCAAAACTGGATTTCTAAAACAAGAACTCGGCAGATGACCTGGGTGGGTGACCTCTACTAAAAATGTCTTAATACCATTGGTGTTACCCAATCATGATACATTGACTCTTTTCCACTCCCAAGAGACAAAAGAGAAGGGAACAACGATTTTCCCTTCTGTTTTTTTTTTAGTTCACATTAACCAGTTACAGGCCCTTACAGTAACAACTCATAGTCAATTTGAATTAGCCAATCAAAATAAAATAGCCATAATATGCACAATGCTCCATAAGAACGTATCCCATGGAGTATAGAATTTAACTTTAAAATTTATAGATGCTTCAAAAATTTTTACTATAAAATTCTCTAAAGGGGATTAGGTCCTGAATTTAAAATTTTCTAAAGGGGTATGAATGAGAGATTTGTCGTCCTGAATTTTATATGGGGGATGCTGGCCTATATGTTACATATCCCCTTTCCCGCTGTAGATAGATGTTCTCATCAATCAGATCAATCCCTTTCTTTAAATATTGCATTCTTAAAATTCTATATTGTCTATTAAATACTTTTATTATATTTCCTTCACATTAGAATGATTATTCAAAATTTTTATGTTTATGTCCCTACACCTTATATGGACCCTACACTTTACACTTATTAGAATTACATAACGACATCACTTGACATCAACTATGTTTACACATAAATACCTGATTCCATTTGTTTGTTTTATTTGAATTATAATCAATTTTATCTATAATATTCAATTTTCAATTGATCCGGGGTATTTTAACGTTAAGGTGTAAAAATATATCAAGATTATATAATAAAATAGCCACTGGTACTTTTATCTAATTTAAATTTTCAATTCACTATTGGCAATTTCTTTAATCGTTCATCGCTTATTCTTTGGAATGTTATCTTCACACCATTCACAATTTTCGTGTCCTTGCCCAATTCACTAATTGAACTAATATATTGTCATTTTCTAGTTTATCACCTTTAAGTATGTTTATTGCTAAAAAAAATTAGCAATTTTTAAGTCTGTATTGCTTTTACGTTTCTACTAAAATGGGAAGTGCGGGACCCAGAACACCTATCCCCAGCAGTTTAAGTACAAAAATATGGCCGGTAATACGGCTCTTCTTTCCCGTTCCCGCTCTCTTCTGCATTTGTATTGTTTTTAAGCGTTATCTGTTTTATTATCATTTGTTATCTTGTTTTATTAGTCAATTGACTGAGGTAATTTTATTTAATTTAATATTTTTGATGTAATTCACCAAAAAGAAACGCAATATATTCCATCATAGCCTAATTCACCAAAAAGAAACGCAATATATTCCATCATAGCCTTTCAGCTGTCATTAATCAACAATATTTCTTACAGTAGGGAAAGGATATATGAATGTACAGGAAAAGACCTCTTGATTTTCTTGTGCTGCCATATCCTCCCTGTTATAACGGCTTAAATATCATCAGTAGCAGTAAGGTTTAATTGATGCATCTCATCTGGCTCAATTATATCATTTTTTGTCTTTCTTCGCTTCATGAGTTTTCCATAGTTTACTGTTAGTAGCGCTCTTATAGTGAAATAACAAATACCATAAATATTGTGATTATAATATTATACCATGAACTTGGTGAGAACAATCCGTATTGGCTTTCTACGTACTTTAATCTTTGGTCCTCGTCAGTGAATAAAGGTATTTGTAGATCTAATGCTTCTTTTATTTTCTTAAATTGTATTGTACCTTTAACCTTCTCTATTTTAGGCCATATGGATGTTTTAGATTCCTCATTGTTTATGTTTGGGATTGTGAAGCACAAGTGTGTTCCTTGAAAGTCTCTTAGATTCGGGCTCATGACATTAGTGCTAGTTGTGACTAAAGGTGTTTGCACCGTTGTCTCTTTAGTTACAAGTCTACAAACTTGTTTAATTGTAATAGTAAAACGTCTTGTAACAATATTTCGGTTCGATAACTCGGGTCAGTTTTTTCCGTATTGTTGTAGTAGGATAGAGTTCCTACCGTTTTTCTTGGTAGTGTAAATAACCATAAATCGTTTCGTAAATTAATAAAGGTTTCTCTTTTTGTGCTTCCTATTAGAGCTTCATATGAGTTAGGAATATCTTGTTGCTGTGATTCCCTTAGGAACAGATCTAGCATGCATGATCCAATTTTTACGTTATATATGGGTAATGCTAGTTGGCAGACTAAATTTTTAAATGACACGCATTCCTTTAATTCCTGGGCATTTGCTAGTGCGTATTTTCTTCTGTCCTGATCTATTAACATATATTCTGCTTCTGGGATAATGTTCATGAAGGAGTTTGTTTCTTTTATGCTAATAGCGTACGTAGATATTTTGTATAGGTGATATATGGACTGTTGATTAATTAATGGAATTGTTACTACAGCAAATAGTTGTTCATTAAATATAAGAATAGGTTAGCTACTTCCGGTTTTACTGGCAAATGGAGACCAAATGTTAAGAGGGTTTTTTTTATCTCGTTTAGAATGTTTTTTAGGTCTGAGGGATCTACTAAGTCGTAGGAAAGGGATTCTCCTGTTAATTCAAATAATGCGAACTCAAATTTACTGACATCAGTAGCTAAATTCAATAATAACATTATAACAATGTCAAGTGAAACCATCGTTAAACTAGAATAAGAGATTACTCTGTCGACCTCATTCTTTAAATAATTCATTGTGTTGACTGTTCTTGAGATTATTTTGGATATGGCCTCAATTTATCTTTTCGATAGTTGGCTATACTTGGTTTTATTTTTTTACATGTAATGTGGTATTCCTGGCTGTATTTAGTCTTTTAATATAATCTATTAATATATTTGATTCTTCTTCGGTAGACAAACCTAACAAGCTAGGAGCAAGTTCCCCAACTATTGGGATACAAGTTTTCGATCTTGTATATATATCCTACGGATAAATACTTCAAATACATGTGTCGTGCTTTGTTTAAGATTTTGTATTTCTGCATTGAATAGTTAAAATAACGCTTCCAGCCTTTGTCCGTCCTATATAAGGAATGCCTAGTGGGTAGATATTTTATGAGCATTTTCTATTGTTAATTCCGGGAGGAGTTCTAACTGTTTTTGCTGGTTCGTCAGCCATGGCCAGTTTTGCGCAAGTTTTTTTTACCATCAATGGTCCAACATTCTCTTGTGTAATAATCTTCTTGGCATTTTTCATCTCCATCCATACATTGTGTCCTACCATAGTCGGCGTCAACAAAAGGGATTTTCCAACTAACTTGTACTCTTCCTCTTCTTGTAGAAGTCCATATCCAACTAGTGGATCTGGCTGGTTGTCTTTCTGTTATTAAGGTTTCATCGTTGCTGTTTGATATTAATACGCTAGGTATAGTTTCCGTAGTTATTTCTGATATGGAGGTGTCTAGGTCCATTGGTTGCGGGTCAGTAGTCGTTGGTGTCGGTGTGGGGAATGTTTCTTCCACTTTTGTTCTTGGGGCATATTCAGTTTCGGATGTAGTTTCCTCGTTCTGTGTATTGGATTCCCAGAATGTAGTCTTTTCATTTTTTTTTGTACACTTTGAGGTTTCCAATACTTTGTTCGTGGTTACCTCGATATTATTATTAGTAGTAAGAATCGGAATACGGGAGGTTGTGTTGATTTTTGTCGTTTCCGTTGTAGCATTTATTATCCTACAGAAGTATTGACATTTGAATCTATATTTCGGTTTAGTAGTACCGTTGGTATAATTGGATGGTACTTCTATTTTTTAAACCTTTTATTGTTTCTGGTATTTTATTTGTTCGTGTTATAAGGTCAGACTCAATTTTAGTTGTTTTGATTTCAGTTGGAGCGGTTTCTTGTGTGTTTGGAGGAATATCTGTTACATTTTTGTTTGAACCTCTGTTGGTTTTATTTTAGAGAAAATTATCTCTTCTTTTGTATGTTTTTTCTCAGCTGTATTAGCTCATTTTGGTCTATTCCATAGTTGTTTGAAGAAATTCCATACTGTGGGCAATTCGTTTAATAATGCGTATTGTCCATCATAAATTTCCTTTGTCTAAATTAGGTCTCAATAGGTTTAATTATATTTTGGATCTCTATATTACTGATATCTGGGTTTTGGTTTTCATTCATTGATCTTTTTTTCTCTTTCTATGGCTTTTCCAAGTCCTAGGGCTTTATCAATTTCAGACATTTTTGAATCGAAATCGTCAACAATTTTCTTCGTTTTGTGTTTGTGGTAAGTAAGGGATGGTATATCCTTTTTCGTTATGGGTAATTTTGCTTGATTGTAATCCCTTGTCCGATCTTAGGAATTCAAAAATCGATTCTTTTAAGTCAGTAGTATTTTTCTCCAGTCTTATTACTTTTTGGAATAACGTTTCAAATGGTTTAGGGTCTAGCTTCATAAATATTTTCCATGCTTTGTTACTAGTTAGAAGTGAATTTTCATGCTTGAATATTATTCCATGCTTTACTATGTCTTGTGCATTGGTATGTATATACATGGCCATCAAAAAAGTTAAGATCATAATTCCTTATCTAGAATTCACGTTCATTAAATAATTCTTGTAACAAATAATTTTTATTATATATTCTTTTTTTAAATTTATAATTTCAAACAAGTTTTTTAATTATGAGTTTAGTTGTTTACTATGTAATATATTAGATGTTTTATCCACTAGGAAGAATAAAAATAAAAATTTTGGAGCATACCGAAAATATGTCATATATAAAAGTCAATTGAACGTCTATTAAGTCAAAATTAGTGTATCTATAAAGAAAACAAAAGAAACAAGTTTAAATCAAATTTTTAAGTTTTAGTAGTGTTATTTAGAAAATATGGAAAAGAAAACAATCTCATTATAAAAAATTGCCAAAATATGTGTGTTTCAAGTTAAAGCCAAATAGTCGATTAAGTTCATAGAGCTAACCATCATTTTGAGTAAATTCTAATAATAATTGGTACCATATTAAACGTAAATTTTGATATCATAGCATTAATTAATTTTCTTAAATTAACATGTCCTGACAAGCTAACACACTCCTTGAAGAGAAAAAAAAATGGATTATTAAAATTCCTTTTAATTTAAAATAAATTGGTATTATTGAAAAAGAAAATTAAAGTTAATTAAAAAACTTTAAATTACTTAATAAAAAAATATAGGATTCAAATTCGGATTTGAAGTCGCACAAGCAAGGACGAAATACAAAATAATGAAAATTCGGGGATGCCAGACAATGTAGACCAAAACACAAAAACAAATCCTAAGTAATGCCTCCGCTTGTGCAAACGCACCGAGTAAAAATTATTCTGAACTGTCAAGAAGAGAATTATCAAATAATAGCAAAGGTTCTTCTAAATTGAAGGGCAGAACGGCAAACTTGATTAAATACCATTCGAATTGCTGAACATAAGTACATTTACCAAATACTATCTTAAGTGTAGATGTTGTACAGCCCATATTATGGTTAACATGAAAAATGTGCCCTTGCAATAGGCCTGTCCATGGTAGAGTAATTTAAAAAATCAATAACCTTATAATTTAAGTATTAGCGAATATCAACATTATAAATATACGTGATTTTTAAGAACAGGCTACAAAAACATTGATTAAAGCTAAAAAAAAAGACCTGATAGTCTTTTAGTTAATTCAAATAATCAAACAAAAATTTTGTCAAAAAAAATTAAGTTTGAAAAATTAAAACAAATTTTGAAAAGAAAACAATGATACTCCAAGGATGCAGCATTCAGTATCGTAATAGGTATATTGCCAACAAATTAAAGGATCAACTTGAGAATTAATGATAATAATGTATTAGAGACGTTCTTGAAATTTCGTTTAGGTCTGGTATGGGGTTAATTCAAGACCTATTATTTCTTCATTACTCACTCATACGAGAGGGCTTAGGGCGAGATGAATAGACATTAGCAACATCAGTTTAGATAAATTATTTAATAAAATAATAATAAAAAATATGGGATATGGCAGTGGTAAATGCCATTAGAGGCATGCTACTTAATTTTTTTTATTTTAGTTAAAAGTATCTTTTCACATTATTTTATTTAAAGGTATCTGATTAAAATTATGAAATAGATATCTATTTAATATAGCCTAAAACTAAGAATAATAACGTTTTTGTGGATGAGTAAGAGAAGGGTTTACCATTAAATTTTCATTAGTATTTGGTCAAACTTAAAATTTATAAGTTTATTTGGTTTCCTAAATTCGAATTTGTTCAAAATTCAATTATAGGCTTTATATATATATATATATATATATATATATATATATATATATATATATATATATATATATATATATATATATATATATATGTATATATATATATATATATATATATATATATATATATATATATATATATATATATATATATATTTACATACACACAAACATACATATACTAAGATGTGATTCCTTACCATGCCTTCTAGAAATTTCCCAGAAAAATTCTAGGAAAATTTTTATAGTGGCTTTACTTTATGGTTTGGTGGGGACCAAACCATAAAGTATAGCCTATTTATTTATTTTCTTTTTTTTTGCTAGCATTTCTTTTTATAGTTAACACTTAAAAAGTGTTAGTCTCTAAATATCTGGATTACAGACCCCTTGTCATTTTGGTGTATTAAAGATAGTTCATTCCCCAGCAACTCTTTCATTTTCTTATTTTAATAAAATACAAGTTTTAAACTTTAGTTCGAATATTTGGTTGTTTTCTTCGATGTTATCTTTAATATACATTAGATAGTTCACCGGACATCTTGGTATTTGAAGACTTTCTAAGGCGTAATTAATATTTATTCTTTGCATAACCGTACGTATTCTTTCTCTGCATATCTTTTTTAAACTTGATTGACTAGTTTTAGTACGAATTATATTATATTTTAGTATCTTATAATAATATGAAGGATTGAAACATTCTACTATATTTTCGGACACGATAATGTCTGTTTCTGGAAATACTCTTGACCAAAAGTTTTGTTCATTTATGTATAAATTGACTGTGATTTTCTTCAGCGTATCATAATCTTCGTCATATAGAATGTGATATCTTTCTGCTATGTCATTTTCTAGATTATCGGTCATATAGTTTTTGTAAAGTGAAAGTAGTAAGTTTGATTTTTCTAATAAATTGAAGTCTTTTTCTGCTAATATTAATAGAAAATGTAGAGGCCATATGATTGTGAAACCATCTACATTATATGCAAAATAAAGATTTTCGCCAATGAGGTTTGGTATCAGGAAATAGGCCTTTTTTGGGACATTTTTAAGTAATTCCTCCAGAAAAACCGCTGGCGGCGCATTCAGTTTTTCCTTGTACGGCACATAGCGCAGCGCAATACGGGGCAACTTTTTACACGGTAAATTAAGTATTTTCTTATAAGGCGCATTAAATTTCCCACTATACGGCGCGTAGCGCAGCGCAATGCAGTGCATCTCATGCAAGTATGCCACGCATTGAGGTTTCCCTCATATGGCGCATAGTGCGGCTCAATGTGGCGTACGGGGCATTATATCAAGTACTATCCTATCAAGTCAATCAATAGTATACTATCATATAAAGTAATATCAAGTGTATATATATATATACTAGCTGTTGGGGTGGCGCTTCGCGCCACCCCAACACCTAGTTGGTGGGGCGCTTCGCGCCCCCCCAAGCCCCCCGCGCGCGTAAGTCGTTACGCGCCATATTAGTTACGCGCCATTGTAGTTGTGTCCCTGTGTCCCACCTGTGAATATAGATAGATTTATATATGTGTTTCAAACTACGTAAAAATTGCGAATATACAACATTCTTGGCTTTCCCATTGTCTGTCCATATACAAAGCCGTATGTACTAATAATGACGTCATATGCAAACGCTCTTTTTACAAACAAACAAACATGCATACACACAACTCGTTTTTATATAGATAGATAGATAGATAGATACAATACAAATTAACTACGTAAAACTTGTGAATATACAACAGTCTTCGCTGTCCCATTGTCTGTGCGTATAAATAGATTGTCAGGTTTACCGACCCTCAAAGATGCAACATACAATTGTACATTGGTAAAGCAATCTGTATTAAGATCTATACCGCATTTTTCTAGTGATTGCCCTTGAGCTTTGTTGATGGTGGTTGCAAATGCTAATCGAATTGGGAATTGCAATCTTTTAAATTGAAAAAGCGGATCCGTTGGAATCATGGGAATGCGAGGAATAAGAACAGCCTCACCCTCATAAGGCCCTGTCAAGATTGTGGCATCTATTAGGTTTTCCGTTGTTTTTTTTTTTACGGCAAGTCGTCATTTATAACTGCATCTCGCAAATGAATGTATTGTTCAGAGCGGAGCTTGGTCTGATTCAGGCGGATATATAGCAAACGTTCTGATTCAATTTTAGCATACATATCCACGACAAATTGGTGAAACAATTCACGGCATTTTAAAATATAATTTTCTTCATCCTGCCGAATCATTAGTCTATAGGAATAATAATGCATTGCACTGCATTTCTTATTCATTTCTTTGTTAGTGGCTGGATTCATCAATTTAAAAATTAAAGTGATAGCCGTCGGCTCCATCCCAAAAAATGATAGGATATTGTAGGGCATCGTAGCATCGATGAGTTTCAGCAATTCTTAACAACTGAGCGTTTCGCTTATGTAGAATAATATCTCGAGGTAAAAACTGATCACCGACCATAACGATTGCCACTTCGTCGATAGTCGGAGCATTGTATCTACGCACATGTTGGCCAGGAGGCGTTTTGTCAGCGGAAATAACAATTTTATGAGTATCAGTAGGCATCAAATCGATGGCTGTTTTGAACAGACGCACTAACTTATTATTTTCGTGGAAAAGATGTTGCAATTGGGAAACGATTGTCCTTTCAACGTTGGGATAAATTTCGCAACGTGCATTCAATTCAGAATTTCTATCACTGATGAAGTACAATTGTAAAAATTTATGATTCTTGCCTGAGAATGGTAGAAGGGACCCTGCTTTATGATAAATTTGCCCTTTTACTTTGAAAGTAGACATAAATTGATCTGGATTTTCGATTTGGGCTCCAAACGACGTCATCTGGAAACATGAGTTGTATTGTCTGATTTTTGACAAAAAACGCTTAGATTCTGACGTAGTTCCAGTAAGGAAAGTCTTCAATGGCTCTGGTGGTGCAGCCAATAGAGGAAGTTTAACTTTTCCTGAGGCGCAACACATTCCCATTGTTTCACCATTGAATTTCAAGGCCTTGCAATAGGGACAAATTTTAGACATTGTCCCGATTTGAACACATCTACTCAAGCTATAATCATCGACTGGGTTGTACCTGAATGCCAGGCGATAACTTTCAGATTGCTCTGATTCCTCGGCACGCTTTCTTTTCTTACTTTCTCTATCAGCAGCAAGCCTGATTTCTTGCTGTTTTTGTAATTCCTCGGCACGCTTTCTTTTCTTACTTTCTCTATCAGCAACAAGCCTGATTTCTTGCTGTTCTTGTGATTCCTCGGCACGCTTTCTTTTCTTACTTTCTCTATCAGCAGCAAGCCTGATTTCTTGCTGTTCTTGTAATTCCTCGGCACGCCTTCTTTTTTCACATTCTCTTTTAGCAGCAAGTCTGCTTCTGCGTTGCTCTGGTAGTTCCTCGGCATGCTTTCTGTTCTTTCTTTCTCTATCAGCCTCAAGCCTGTTTCCCTGCTGGTCTTTTGATTCCTCGGCACGCCTTCTTTTTTCACTTTCTCTTTTAGCAGCAAGTCTGCTTCTGCGTTGCTCTGGTAGTTCCTCGGCATGCTTTCTGTTCTTTCTTTCTCTATCAGCCTCAAGCCTGTTTCCCTGCTGGTCTTTTGATTCCTCGGCACGCCTTCTTTTTTCACTTTCTCTTTTAGCAGCAAGTCTGCTTTCGCGTTGCTCTGGTAGTTCCTCGGCACGCTTTCTTTTCTGACTACCTCTATCAGCAGCAAGTTTTTTGGCATAGACTCTTTGAGCATCTTCATCAGTCATTGTAAACTTAAACATTAATAGATTTCTACGCGAACATATGTCTTATATAACTTGAATGACGTCACCTTCAAAGCAAAAATGACGGCAACTAATTTCATGACGTCAGCCGAAACATGACGTCACCTGATCCACAGATCCACAGACAGACAGACAACTTATTTTTATATATATAGATATATATATATATATATATATATATATATATATATATATATATATATATATATATATATATATATATATATATATATATATATATTGCGCATAGCGCAGCGCAAAGCGATGCATTTTATGCACTCATGCAGCGCATTGAGTTTTCTCTTATATGGCACATAGTTCAGCGCAATGTGGCGCACAGGGCAGCATATCACGTACTATCCCATGCAGCGCACCGTAATAAATTCATTTCTTATTTCTGTAGCAATGCCTGGAGTTTGTTTATGAACTGCAAGATTACGTTGAAACCTTAGGTTAGAAAAAAAAGGTAAGTGTGGCATTTTCAATTTGATGGAATAAAGAAAAGAAAGCATCTTTTCTTTAGGTTGAATTAGATTAAATATTTTCCTCTGCAGCACTCAAAGGTTAAATTATGGCGTATAAATTTTGTAAGTTAGTGCAAAGCATAATTTATGTGGCAGAGTTTCTTAATACAATTGCCTAGCTTGTTGAAGCTCTGCCTTATAAAAGCGGTATCTTCGATAAATTAGTATTCTGGAAGTGTTTGTCTTTAGATACAATCCGTAAATTGTTTAAATTTATTTTAGTTTTTTCGCTCGTAAAAGTAATCTTACAAAATACTTCCATTTTAACTTTTCAAATAAAATTGGCTTTTGACTTGTAAGATCTTTATTATTAGAAGATTTATTTCAATAGATAGAAGAAGCGTACGGAAAAGTCATCTTTTTTAACTCTTTATTATACTGGTTACAATACAATGTATCACATTATAAGCTAATGTCTCCTTTTTTCTTTCCAATAGTATGGCTATTCATGATTTTAAGCTTTAGGGCTGGACCCTTTTGAATTTATGCGTATTTTTGCAAGTTTTTTTTCATTTTTTGTTTGGTTGTTAAAAGGACTGCTAGCACCGTATTTTTCTAACGAGTTAACCGTGTTATATAAATTTTCTGGTGGGTAAGCTATTGTAGCCTTTATTGTTGGAGGGTGTTTAAAGCAAAGATTTTGTGGTAGATATTGGATAAGGTAAGAAATTGTATTTTATATAAATATTTTTAGTACTTTCAAAATTAATGATTTATCTTTCTTATAAAACGCAGTAGTTAGACCGTCAGAGCTCAACCTTCATTTTTACTAAGCCAATCAAAGCTCAGCAATATACAGGCTGGTACTTTTGACAAAGCCTTTTGATCCATTTGGACGAAATTTAAGAATTGAATTAATATTATTTTCTTTTATCATTAATATGCATTCTGAACAAAACTAAATGTTTATCCTAAGAGTGGAGTTTTAGAAACTAAACACAGTGTATTGTTCAAATCTATTCAGACTTGTTTATAAGAATATGGGAAAATTTTTCCTCTTCGGCATTCATTTTTTTTTCTAATTGCAGGAGCTGCGTCCCTTAATCCTGCATTGAATCGGACATTGAAGCAGCTAGGGGTGAATGAATCCGAAACCGTAGTGTTATTGGTTCTTTTTCCGATTTTTGGAAACATCTACAAAACTGGTCTTGGATTTTGGGCAGATAAGAGGAAAACTTGAAAAAGTGCCTTTAGTTGCTGCTTCTCATCAGTTCTGTTGCACTTGCTGTGCCTTCATTTGTAGGTCGTATTAACTGCTCTTCCTGTTTTCAATTTTGTGACCCACGCAATCCAGGATGCAAGAATACGGCCAATATAACCTCAGATGAGCTGAACCATACCTCAGATTAGCTGAACCATACCTCATCAGCAGACTCAATCAAATTTTGGAGCTTAGCAATGCTGAGTGTTTTTCTTGGCTGTGTTTTTTCTACTATTGAAGTCCTCAATGATCACTGGGCATTCAAGACCTTGACAGAAGAAAGACAACGTGACTCTGAAACTCAATTCTGGAAGCAATTTGGGTATATCAAGGGTATGGGAGCCATTGATACCTTTGTAGACTTGATATTAACAAAAGTCATAATATCCCAATATTCCATTCTTATATTCGTGAAGTTACTACCTTTATTGATGTTCTCCATCTTTATCCTATCGGATCTTATATTTTTAATCTGCTTCTTTGAAGAAGCTAGAGCGCTGGCTGATGGTAATGATCCTGATGAAATCAGAACATCAGAAAATCCAGATCAGGCGCATCCCATCGTTGGAGTGGCAAACCAGGTTCAACAGATCCAGTCAGGATCCGACCAAGATGAAACAGCTGTAAGGATGGGATCTTCAAAAATATTAAGAATAACTCTGTGTGGCTCCAAATTTTTTGTTTATTTTTACTACCGATAATTTTTGCTGCGCTTAGCAGAGGTTCAGTGTCGTACCAATTTTCAGGGCTTTTAGAAGACATTCTTAGTATTCAAGGATGCCATTTCATTGGATCCTTCAGAGCGAGGCACTATTTTAGACTGAAAGTTCTTTATATCCTTGGAGAAGGGGTGTCTTTTGCTTTGTCTGGCCTGACCATTCAACACATGAAACACTCAGGCTGTGTTGCATTTGCGATACTCTTCCAAGGATTGTGCCTTGTATTGCACATTATCACGAACTATTGGGAGCTCCAGTTCCTTGATTTTTTACTGGGCCTTTCCTTCTGGCTGTTGTATTCAGTCTTCGCCGTCAACGCCTTCATTGCAGCGGGGTCTTATCCGAAGCGCACCTCATTTATTAAAGGAGTATATGCCGCTCTTTTCAGCTTTAATGATTAATTTCCCGCCCTACTCGGGATTGAATTTAACAGAAAAATAATGTTCTGGTTTGAAGTTACCTCGATATTTCTTTCATACGTCCCACTTCTTTGAAAACTATACAACTGTCTTCTAAAATTGTGTTCCAAAAGAGAGGATAAAGTCGGAGCCGATCGAGTTCCACAAACCGAGACAGGAACACAGAATGGAACTGAACTTCCACAAATAAACAGAGCCGATCAAGTCTCACAAACCGAGACAGAAACGCAGAATGGAGGTGAACTTCCACAAATAAACAGAGCCGATCGAGTTCCATAAGCCGAGACAGAAACGCAGAACGGAACTGAGCTTCCACAAATAAACAGAGCTGATCCAGAAGTTCCAGAAACAGACTTAACTTCCACAAATATAGTTTTAGTGTTGTGTTAAAGTATAAGTAGTTTAGTGTTGTATTTAAGAGTATAAAGTAGTAGTAAGTGTTGTGTTAAAGTATAAAGTATAAGTGGTAGTGTAGTGTTGCAAGTCAAAAACCTTGTTCGTTGCTGCCACCTCCTTGTACAAAGCGTCTGCCTACCCAAAGCAGGAATAAGATCGAACCAGTGAGATGCCGTACCAATCGTTTTTGAACTCTTTAATTCTCAGTGAACATATTTAATTATCTTATTTATCAGTGAACTCTTTTTTGTCAGTGCATTTAATCCTTCGTAGCTCGTTCTTAATTTTCGAAGTTGTAAAAATAGCATAATTGTAGCATAATTTTGGAGGGTTTTGGTAATTTTCCAAAAGGAGAATCTTTCATGGGAAGGAAAATCTCCAGGGGAAATTTTACACTGGGCGTTAGATAAGATAAGATAATATTTATTTTCAAAAGGCTATCACCAGCTCTATAGAGCCCAATTCGCTTTATATGTCAGTTAAAGTTAAGAGAAAAAAAAATTTCTGATCAGTACGTTAAGTCAAACACTTAAAATTTAAAGAAATTAAAACGGCAAAACCACCAATGATAAAAGGTGAATCAGTAAACTTGACAATTAATTTAAAAAAAAAACATTACAAAAATAAAAAATAAAAACGGCAGTAGGGGAAAAGGGGATTTTGGCAAGGACACAATCACGAATTATTGTTAAGGTGCGAGTATATCACAATGAGTTTTATCTTCTTCCAGAATAAAGGGGTTAAAACTTTTACGAAACCTGTCGTAACAGCATGGATCGGAAAGAAAGTTGGGATTGCTAAGGAGGCCGGCCAGGGGAGTGTTGTGCTTAGCTTTAGTTGGGGTCGTCAGAAAACAAAAACTAATTTAAAAAGTAGCTCAATTTTTGTCCCTGGTTTCAAATCCATTTTACTCATATTTTATTGAACGTTACACTTAGATCTTAAAAAGGAATTGCCTAGCAAAGTTTGAGTGTTTCGATTGAATTTTATTTATTGGTTAGTTAGTTTGGGTCTGAACGAAAGTTTCTTATATACTTTATCCAATTTGCTTTAATCTGTGTTTGTTGGAACTCTGTACCGACTGACAAGTTAATTTTCGAGCACTGCCTGACAAAAGCCTACTGAATTAGCTTTTTGTGTGTTTGTTGGTGCTCTGTGCCAACGGACTAGTAGACTTTCGAGCGTTGCCCGACGAAAGTTGACAAACTTTAGTTTCTTATATACTTCATTGAATTTGCTTTAGTCTGTATTTGTTGGAACTCTGTGCCGACAGACAAGTAAACTTTCGTAAACTTCATTCAAACTGTTTAGCTCGTTCTTAAACTTCTTTTTGTACGAGTTTGTCGAGTCGAAAGAAAGTTTTTTGTACGTTTTTTCATCTTTCAGTAAAGCAACTAATTTTGAATCGTAGTCCTTAGCGTCCATTACCACTAAAGTGTTACCCTTGTCTGTTTTTTAAGAATAATATATTCATCCCTTCTTAGATTATTAAGAATCTTTATGTTTTTGATAGAATTGTTAGGGATTTCTGGTTCTAAAACAAACTTCGACAGGGTTTTAACTGTAGAGGCTCTTACTAGGCTAATATCTTTGATTATGGGATTTCTATATAAAATGTTTTTATTGAAGAAATGTATTCTTCTACAGGGATTTTATTTGTTTTAAAGTAAAAGTTTGGACCTTGATATAGTTCATTATTTTATTTCCATGAAGATATTGGTCAATTTTTAAGAACGGGTCTGCTCATGCTAAATTTTAGAGGATTTGCCAGGCTTCGGTTACTTCAACAATGGGACAAAAATGTACCATTCTCGATTTGTCTATTTTTATATTTTAATGATATTCTAAGGTTTATTTTCCTTTATTATAATTTAGTTATAATGGGCGATTTTAGTCATAAGCTTCTAGGGCAAGATCCCTCCCTTATATTTGAATTTTTGTCTAGCACGATAAGAACGATACAGTTATTTTTTATAACGGGAATAACACATGTTTATGCTATCTCATCAATAATTTTCTGGTCCTTTTGCAGTTACATACTCTTTGCCAACTCAGTTTCTTATTTGGAGATGTTACGAGTTTTCTTTGCTTAAGGGGGGATTGCCGAGTTTTGTTGCTACGAGGTACTTGGGACTCTTCTAGGCCTCGGTAGCTTAAAATCGATATGAGATATGGGATATTCAAATCTAGATATGGGAGCTAAATAACTAACAGAATAAGAAGGTTCTCTGAAGAATCTCCAGCAACCTTGGAGAAATAATCATCTCAGTGATGTTCAGGTCTCCTAATCTGTATAGATTCCCCTGAGAACGTACCTGAAAGACCAGAGGAACTGTACCTGATGCCTTAGTTCATAGACAAAATGATTAAAAGACAATAATTTTTTTTCGTGCTCACATACAACTTTGGATAAGACAAATTCAAAATCTCTAGCATGAAATGGTGCCCATAAGCACCATAACTCAACCACTTGCCCAGGATGTCTGCCTCCTGTTCAAATAATACCGAAACTGGATTCCTAAAACAAGAACTCGGCAGATGACATGGGTGGGTGACCTCTACTGAAAATGTCGCAATACCACTGTTGTTTCCCAATCATGATACATTGACTCTTTTCCACTCCCAAGAGACAAAAGAGAAGGGAACAAGGATTTTCCCTTCAATTTTTTTTAGTTCATATAAACCAGTAATAGAGATTCGATTTTGATTGACTAACTCAAAGTCAATTTGAATTAGCCAATCAAAATCTAATGGCCATAAGATGTGCAATACTCCATAAGCACGTATCTTATGGAGTATTGAATTTACCTTTAAATCTATAGATGGTTCAAAGATTTTTACTTTAAAATTTTCTTAAAGGGTATGTATGAGATATTTGGTCCTGAATTTAAGATTTTCTAAGGGGGTATGAATGAGAGATTTGGTCCTGAATTTTATAGTGGGGGAGATGCTGGCCTATATGATACATATTCCCTTTCCAGTTGTAAATTGATGTCCTCATCAATCAGACTAATCCTTTTCTATAAATATTGCATTCTTAAAAAATTTTTCTAAGGGGGTATGAATGATAGATTTGGTCCTGAATTTTATAGTGGGGAGATGCTGGCCTATATGTTACATATTCCCTTTCCAGTTGTAAATTGATGTCCTCATCAATCAGACTAATCCTTTTCTATAAATATTGCATTCTTAAAATTTTATATTGTCAATTAAATACTTTTTTTTATAATTCCTCCACCTTAGAATGATTGTTCAAAATTTTTAGATTTATGTCCCTACACCTTATATGGACCGCACACCTTAAACTTATAAAAATTACATAACGACAGCACTTGAGATCAACTGTGTTTACACATGAATACCTGATTCTCATTGTTTGTTTTTATTTGAATTATAATCAATTTTATCTAGTATATTTAATTCTCAATTGATCCCAGGTATTTTAACGTTAAGGTGTAAAAATATATCAAGATTATATAATAAAATATTACTGGTACTTTTATTTAATTTAAATTTTCAATTCACTATTACCACTTTCTTTAATCGTTCATCACTTATTTTTTGGAGTATTATCTTCACACCATTCACAATCTTCGTGTCCTTGAACAATTGACTAATTGAACTAATATAATGTAATTTTCTAGTTTATCACCTCTAAGTATCTTTATTGCTTACAAATTTAGTAATTGTAAAGTCTGTCCTATTTTTACGCTTCTAATAAAATGGGAAGTGCAGGATCTGGAACAGCTATCCCCAGCAGTTTAAGTACAAAATTACGGCCGGTACTATTGCTCTACAGCTTTAGTGGTAAGACAATTTTGTCTTATCTTATTTTTATCTGTTTCTTAAATAAACATTAATTATTTAGATTATACTCCTTCCGTTTGAATCGTCCGGATCCTCTCTCTTAAAGAATTCGACGGTATGTGACAGGAATGGGGGTATGAATCATTCACTAGCTATCGAAGAGTGAACTCCTATAACTGGATTAATTGTTCAAGTTAAAAGGATTAAATTTGATATTGTTGTGGACTATTCTATTGCGTAATTTGGTGCAAGTAGACTTCTACGTGCGGATTATAGTATATATTATGGTGGTCACTCAAGCAAAGTTTGATGAAGGAATTAAACGGCTTCAGAAGTCGCTGGATAAAATATTAGCGGAACAAAAAAGTTTTTCTGTCTCAATAGTTGCCCTTCAAGACGAAGTTAGGCAAATATCAGCAAATAATACTAATCTACGAGATAAAAGCTTAGACATGATATTGAGCAAGAAAAATTGCGGAATAACGATTTTGAGAATAGGCTTTTGGACATCGAAGTGAGAGAAAGGAGATTCAATTTGATCGTTCATTGTCTGCCTGCTGAAAGGCATAACCAATCAGTGACTCTGACAAATTGGAAATTACCGAGGATATTTCTCTTACCAAGTGTTATCGCCCAATGAGAAATAGCAGTTTAAACATTACTAGTAGGAAAACCAGTGTTCAACTGGCCCCTATTTTTATATCTCTAGACACGGATCGTAGCATTCAGTCGATTCTCAGTGAGGTAAATAAGTTGAAAAGTAGTAGAGTTTGCATTTGCAGTGATCTCCAACCAAAGCTAAATTTTCTACGGAATGAACTATTGTCTAAGGGAAAGGACACGCGTAATTAGGGTTCGGTTCATCTTACGCGACGATTTGGTGGAAGTAGAAGGATGTGATTCTATTGTCTACTTCTGAATAATACGAATTGTTGCCATTTTTTAGTATCTCTTGGAAGTAACGCTATTTTTCATTTGTTTGGTTGGTGGATAAAAAATCTGAAATTCAACTACTGTATGTCACTTGGATTACTGGCCCAAAGATTGTGTCTTGTTTGTTACGTCATCAGCAACCATTAGGGTGTGTTGGTCATTGATTTTCTGCAGGGATTTTCTTTGGGATTGAACTTTTTGGTGACGGCGCCTTACTCATAAATGGTTTCAGCTCATTTGTATCCAAGCAAAGTTGCCACGATTCAAGGGAGATTTGGTACCATCTGGTTACTAACTGACATCCCAATGCTAGTGTCTTTTTCTGCCCTTTTAGATAATGAAGGAACTATTTACTTATCTATTTTGGATTGATCTACAGAAAATATAGATCGAAAGTTTCATATATTAAAATTAAGCTCGTGTTAAATTTTAACCGAGACCGAAATTATTACTACCAGCTCATTATTACTAAGTATTCCGGCCATCAAAAATTTGGATGAACTTGTGGATAGGTTATAATGATATAGTAGGTAAAATCCATGTTTCTGATGAGCTTTTGTTATTATTTTTTATACGCTGGAACTGCTGCTCTGACTCCTGCGCATTCGAAGACTTGGAAAGATCTTGGATTACTGACTCCGAAATTGGTGTTTACGGCTATACTACTGGTGACAAACTTCCGAACTTCGCAAGACTATTTTACATTCCAATTTTGGATTTGATCATCCTGGGCTTCTACTTTTTCTCAACAATTACCAGCTTGTCAGATATCTGGACTTTTCATTTGAAGTTAAGGCTTGGGGAGCTTTTGGAACTTGCTTGTTTTTGATTGCTACAGAAAGCATGGTTATGTACATGGCTTTACGAAATTTTTTCTTGTGCTCTTATTTGCGATTTTTATGATTATTGACACGATATTGATATATTGGTACCATATATATCTTGAAGTTGAACCACCGGCTAGATACCCACCTGCATCTAATGGTATTTCAACGGGATGCTTGATAAACACAAAAAGAAAAATGTGGGGCCAAATCATTGTGTTTTATTTGCTACCTATGTTGATTGTTGTGGTGGGCAGGGGCAGGAGCTATTTTTGCATTAATTTTTATGGGTCATGGAAGATTTGGCGGAAGTAAAAAGATGCGATTCTATTGTATACTTCTGAAATATACGAATTGTTGCCATTTTGTTTGAGTATCTCTTGGGAGAAACTTTATTTGTTTGGCTGGCTGATAAAAAATCTGAAATTCCTCTATTGTATATCACTTGGGTTACTGGCCCAAGGATTGTGTCTTGTTTGTTACGTCATCTACAACCATTGGGGTCTCTTGGTCGTTGATTTTCTGCAGGGCCTTTCTTTCGGATTGACCTCTTCAGTGACGGCGTCTTACGCATGCAAGGTTTCAGCTTATTTATATCCAAGCAAAGTTGCCACGATTGAAGGCAGATTTGGTGCCATCGGGATGCAAACTGACATCCCAATGCTAGCGTGTTTTTCTGTTATTATAGACAATAAAAGGAACTATTTACTTATCTATTTTTATAAGAATCTAAAGAAACTTTTGATCACAAGTTTCATATATTAAAATTAAGCTCGTGTAAATTTTAACCAAGACCAAAATTACAGGCCCTGCCACCAGCTCATTATCACAAAGTATTAAGGCCATTAGAAATTTTGATGAGCTTGTGGATAGGTTATAATGACTAGTTGATTTCACCTTTTCATAATCACCTCGTTAAGCAATTCCTCTAACAAAAACAACTTATCGACCACAATTTATAACATATTTGTGACTGAATTATTGTAAGGAATAAAAACTATGTACCTACTAAAAAACAACGCTATGTAGTGCATACTACCCAGTTTTATTAGGGTGCGGTAACTCAATAACACAATTTGTATGAAATAAGAACGTTAACATTATAAAACAAGAACGTTACTTATATTAAAATATTAACGATATGATTTAATAATATTGTAATTATTTTATAAAAATTGCACTTGTTAATGAAATTTTTCTATTTCGAAAAACCTTCTGAATTTGCTTAACCTCGATTGCCCCGCCATTCAATTTATTGGATAGTCAAAAGTATGTGCTTAGTTCAAAACTTGTAGAGGTTTCGTCTCAAAACAAAATCACTGTTATCTCGGAATCGTGACAGTGAAAAGAGAAACTGTAGTTCCAAAAATAGTGTGTCTTGTTGATTTTACTGGAAGTTCCAAGGTGACTTTAAATGAAGACGATGATTACTTTTCTTTGAAAAGTAGCGAAAAAGGGGAATTGGCGGTAGGTTTTAGAAATAGACTGTTTTGATATTAGACTGTATTGTAGCTAGGCTGCTAAACCAAAATGGTGATAGAATCCATGTTTCTGATGAGCCTTCATTACTTTTTTTTATACGCAGGAACTGCTGCACTGATTCCTGCGTATTTGAAGACCTGGAAAGAACTTGGACTCACTGACATTGAAATTGTTGCTTTCTACTGACTTTTACCAATTTTCGCCATCTCATGTAAAGTAAACATTTTTTTCCAAGCAGATAAGTAAATTGCAAAATTTGAATTGATGCTAAAGTTGACAATTTCGATTAATTCAATTGCACTTGCTCTGCCATTTTTCGGATTGACCTTTTCGGTGACGGCGTCCTACACATACAAGATTTCAGCTCATTCATATCCAAGCAAAGTTGCCAAGATTTTTTTGTAAAATCAAAACCTAGTACAAACACAGTTGCCAAGTACATATCCATTTTGATGGATATATAAGAAAATTAAGAATTTGTCTCTTCCAAATTCTAATATTCTGTCCCCAAGGCAAAAATATTCATGGTGCATGATAGTTGAAAGGCTATGACGCAATAAATTATTTCTTTTCGACGAAATCATGCATTGGAATTTCGCATAAAGAATTTGGAGAAAACATAATACGTATACTTTAGACCTCTAACATTTATCATGTATTTAACAATCATTTTAGAACAGTGCTCTTAGATTTACATACCAAAGTAATGACATATAGATAGATTCAAAATAATAACGCATAAGACATTATTCATTTATGATCATGTGCTATATATATATATATGTTATAACAATATTTGTATTCTCATGTTACCGTTATGTATCATTTTGCGTATTAAGAATGTGATTCCGCCAAGACATTTTTTTATAGGAACCGGCATGTTCTGGCACTGACCAACGATACGTCAAGGTCAAAAATCAAGAAACGAGTAACATCTACTGTCAGGATTTATCAACCGCCAAAGAATGCCCAAAAAATCACACATCTGATTTGACCCAACAGCTATCAACCCAGATAAGACAACTCAAATACTACCAATTGTATGGAATAAAGAACCAGCTGCTATCCTACAATCATCTCTATCCTTCCAACTGAACTATGTAGTACTGAGAAGACACAGTATTCAGCTGAGAAGGCACACCCACCACACACTCACGTATACACCAACAAGGACCACGACTATCAACGGATCGCCTGCATCAAACTATACAAAAACTCAATATTAGCAATATCACGAGCACTTATGAAGATTGGAAAAGAACAACATAAGTCCTAATTTTATGACTTGTGTATCGACATACCAAGTATGGTCTTAAGAACTATCTAAGTAACTGAATCTAAAGACAATTTAAAAAACGTTTAAAAAACGTTAAAAACTTTGACGACTCGTAAAAATTTAAAAATGTAAAATACTTTGATCTAAAAAACTGAATACTGACATTAATTAGCAAGAGAGATAATATAACAATTCAATTAGTGAAATGAGCAGAAACAAAATTTGTGGCATCGCTATCCTTCTCATAGCTTCATAGCTTGTACAAAAAGAAATAAATAAAAATAAACCCCCAAGAACATAGCATTTAAATAACCCTCCCCCCGTAACAGTAGGCACGGTCGTCAAAAGTAAGACAATTAGGGATACTGTGAACTGGGTGCCTACTGACGTGAACAATTACCAATATTTACAATTTTTTTAGTGCCGTGTTATTTTTATTTGGGCTTTTTTATTTACGTATATCCTATCCTAAGCAATTCATATGTTTAAAAAATAAAATTAATTACAGTAAAACTAACAAAAGAAGTCAAAATTAAAATTGTAATATAGCGCGTACCTTCAGTCTCATTTTAAAAAGAACCAAAATAAAATAACTAAAATTGCTCAAGATTCAAAATTCCTCCGTATTCAGCTGAAAAGGCACACCCACCACACACTCACGTCGACACAAACAAGGGTTGCGAATACCAACGGATCCCCTGCATCAAACTATATAGAAACCCATTATTAGCTACATCACGAACACTTATGAAGATTGGAAAAGAACAACATAAGTCCTAATCTTATAACTTGTGTATCGACATACCAAGTAAGGTTTTAAGAACTATCTAAGTCAAATGAACCTTGAGACAATTTAACAACGCTTAAAAACGTTACAAACTTTAGCAACTTGTAAAAATTTTAAACAGTAAAAATACTTTGAGGTGGAAAACTGAAAACAGACAATAATTAGCAAGAGAAATAATTGAAAGCTCTTAAGCCGAACTGGCCAGACATGACAATAAACAACCAAGAGAGATAAAACTCCACATGACCTATATACTCCAACACTGGTTATAACCAGAAAAGACGATTGAAGTTAAACTTTAGACAAATTAAATTTATCCATAGTAATCGCTACACGTTTGTGAAATGAAAAGAACATCTAAAGATAATCAAAGAAAAACGCTAAAGATCATCTCTACCGTTAATTCTATGCCCCAGCCTAGTTTCTCCTCACACGTTTTTAGATCACTGTGTTCAAGACAATTGGACTTAGATGCCAGGGACGCTGGACAAGAACGCTGGGCACCCTGGAATGTTAGACAAGTATTAAACAATGTGGCCCATTCCTCAGCAGACAATTTAGACAAAATGTATGACAGGGTGACGTGTGGGAAAAGTGTGAGCACATTTGAGCATGTGGAAGCCACAAAAAACATTGTTAATACATTACTTCGTCAACAAAGTGAAAAGACCTTAATGAGTTCATTTTAAAGAATCTATTGAAACCTCAGCTATACATAGTTTTAGGCTCTCCCCTTGTTTCTGGGGCAGATTCATGGATGATGTGGTTTGTATTTGGAAACACGGTTTAGAGTTCTTAGACCTTTTCCGTAAACATTTAAATAGTTTTGACAAAAATGTACAACTTACAGTGGAGTTTGAAGAAAATGACAAACTACCTTTTCTTGATATACTATTGATTAAAAAGTGATGTCCATTTACTTTTTTCAGTATATAGAAAGCTTACACACAGGAATTGGTATTTGAACTTTAACTCGTGCCACCCTATTTCAGTGAAATGAGGGGTTGTCATTGCACTGATGGATATAGCTTCGAGAATTTGTTCTCAGGAGTTCTTAGATTCTGGATTGTTGCATTTGAGGGATATTTTATTTTGTAGAACTATCTAAAGTTGGCACTAATCAACGGTTATAACAACTATCTAAGTCACATGAACCTTAAGACAATTTAACAAACGTTTAAAAAACATTACAAACTTGAACGACTCGTAAATATTTTAAACAGTAAAAATACTTCGAGGTGACAAACTGACATTAATTAGCAAGAGAGATAATTGAAAGTTCTTAAGCCGAACTAATAATATTGATAGTATATCAATTCGATTAGTGAAATGGGCAGAGACACAAAAATATTGGCATTGTTGTAAAAGAAAACCTTATAAACTTAATGATGAACGAAAAAAAATGTACCAACAGTGAATTGTAAAATTAACTTGGTGAAAAATTATGAAAATGTACCAATAGTGATTTTATTATGATGCAATTTTAATCTAATTGTACATTTTAATGTTTTCGAATACCCGGGATCAATTGAAAGCTAAATACAATAAATAAATAAACAGGTAAATTATAATAAAGTAAAATTAATTACAATTAAAAAATAATTGAAATTCGGTTTTCACGTGTAAACCCATTTATTGTTCAAGTCCTTTATTTTAATGTAAGGTGTAGGAGCATTATTTAAAAAAAGAGTAAAATAGTCATTTTGTGGTGAAGGAATTGAAAAAAAGAACCTTTAATAAACAATAAAGGATTTCTCTAGACACGTTTTCGATTTGTTTGTTATTCGTCTTAAAGCAAACAAAAGTGTTCCTTTTTAAACTAGCCAATCAGAATCGAATTTCTACAAAAAGAAATCAACGAGCTTATTTGACCCCAACGAACTGAATTAGAAAATCCTTGTTAATTCCATAAGCGGACGTGTGAGTAGGAGCGAGAAATACTAGTTATTGTTAAAGGAGAATAGCTTTTAGTGGAGGTCAAACCACACACTATTGTTAAGAAATACCAGTTGGATTTCGAAACTGTAATACCTCTTTTAGAGGAGGTCGAACTACGCTAATAGGACAGGATTTTGAAATCATGTCTTCGTATAATAAGTTTTGTTGGAAAGATAGGAAATTACTTATATTCTAACTTCGATTTAATATAGTCAATACAATCTTATGTTGGATTTATCTTGTCTGAAGTTGTATGTGAGTACTGAAATATAATTATTGTTTATTAATAGTCTTTGTTTATGAGCCCAGGCACCAGGTACAGCTCTTTAGGTACGCTCTCAAGGGAAACTAAACAGCTTAGGAGACCCGAACATCGCTGAGATGATTCTGTCTCCCAGAGCATTGAGGCTTATCAACAAAGTCCTTACATTCTAATTCCTCAACTATTTAGCTCCCATGAAATAATCTTGATTTGAATTTCCCTTATACCAACGTTAAGCTCCTAAGACTCAAGAAAAACTCCCAGCAACATTCACAAAAATAAACCCCCCGTAAACATAACATTTAAATACGCCCCCCCCCCCTTTCCGTAACAGTTGGTACGGACGTCAAAAGTAAGACAATTAGGGGAACTGTGAACTTGGTGCCTACTTACGTGAACAATTACGAATATTTACAAATTATAGTTTTTTTTTATTTTTAGTGCAGAGTAATTTTTATTTGGCTTTTTTATATACGTTTATCCAATCCCAAATAATTCAAATGTGTAAAATTTAAATTAAAATCTCAGTAAAATTTACAAAAGGAGTCAAAATTAAAATTATAATATAGCGCGTATCTTCAGTTTTATTTTAAAAAGAACGAAAATAAAATAACAAAAATTGCCCAGGAGCAAGACGAACTATTAAATGCGCATAAAATAATTGCAACTTCAGTAGAAATTGCAAAGTTTTTACCAGAATATGAAGGGGATACGGATGTTGATCAATTCAATATCCACTTAGCTCAATTTGTCGAAATGACAAAAATTGACTCAAAAATGTTAAAAAAAATGCTGCTCCTAAGATTGAAAGGATAGGCATTAACCTTTTTGAAGCAAATCAAAAATACCATAGGCACAGACGCTACCTCAACAATCAATTCAATGAATTGTTATTGAAACAAGCCTTGAAAAAAGATTTATTGACACTAGCTCACTGAATAATCTTTAAACATGGAATAGTGACATTCGAACAAACTCAAAATGTGGGAGAATATTTATATAAAATTATAATCACAACACAAAAATGATTTGGTCCGGATGACGGGGAATTATGTGAGAAAATAATACTTAATGCATTCAAACGTGGACTCAATCCCAAATCATATCGTTTATTTATTGCCAAAAATATCAAGAATTTAGAATTAGCAGTTTGAGAGGTTAAGAGAGCTTGCAAAATAGACTCAATTGGCTTGCAACACCAAAAATTATCAATAAATGCTGTAGAAGAAAAAGCCCCTATAAAATCAAGCGATTCTTCTCTATGATTTTTTCTAGAGAATCATCACCAAAACCCATTCCAAATCAAAATTGAACCCTGACAACTCGAAGATTAGTACGCTTTGCCCCCAATAATCAATTGAGATCACCAACCAGTAACCAACCGATAAGATGTTACACCTGTAACTGACTAGGCAATATAGCCAGGAACTGTTTCGCAAACAACAATTATCGCCCCAATTTTAGAGGGACGAGCAGCAGTTTGTCCAGGGGGACAAACTATTGTGGGTACGATACAAGAGGTAATCGAGGGAACACCTTCTTGACAAGAAGTAATTACCAAAACTAAAATTAAACTTTCAAACGCAATACGTATCAGTGTCGCGGGAGAAAAAACAACCCAATAATAGTTGGAATTGGAATACGAGAGGTAATTATACCAGCCGACGTGAACAATATAACAATTCCACTTCAAACAATAATCAAGCAAACCAAAGTAAAACAAATGAAAGTTCTACAACGAAAATCTGGGAGCCCAAAGGAAACGATAGAAGCCTCAAAAACTCGTAAGACCAAAACTTGGGGACATATATTTTTATAGGTATTTATTTTATAGGACCAGTGATCACACCATTTTTAAGTGCGGCAAACAATAAAATGTTACCAATATTTAAGGATTTTAATGTCGCAAAAATCTATTTCTCAGCCTTTATAGATTCAGGGGCAACGGTAATTGTGATAAATGCATCCGTATTTAACAAATTGCCCAGTTATATAAAACGGCGAATGAGTAATATATGCCCCAACCTGTCGGGCGTAACTGGACATGATCTGGACGTGAAAGGATCTGTGTATCTAACCATACGCAAGGATAACAACAATTTTCTGATTCGATCTATAATTTGCAAAAACTTCCCATACGAGGCAATAATAGGTGCTAATTTTTTAAAAGCCAATAAAATATTATTAGACGCTGCAAACTCAATATTCGTCTAACAGACGAATAAGAAAAAAAAGTAAATAATATACAAACTAATCGAATAAAGGAGAAAATAGGCAATTAGAAAGAATTTATATAGAAGAACAAATTCAATAGGTTTCCAATTTATGGAAGAAATTTAAAAGTATAGAACCGGCAAGGAAAGAACCAATGGAAAATATTCTGAATTTAATAGAGAAAAATCTTAATGAAAAATATTATTCCTCTAAAAGCAGTGCAGAGAGTGCAAATATCGCAAATATTAGAACAAACGAATGATAAGAACGAAATTTGGGTGGCCTCACTGGTGGAAGATATCCTTAAAAAATCTGACATTTGAAGAACAAATCAAGAATAACGAAAAGACTGAAGGTTACATTTGGATAGCCAACACTCACACAAATGACCTGATTACCCTTTACAAAGGAACATGTTTATTGGAAATACAAGAAGTATCGGAAACGGATATAAATAATTGGAATAAATCGAAAAAGAAATTAGTAAACAATATAAATACCCAAATTGACAAGGAATACACCCCATCAAGAAATCAGTATCTTGAAAAATTTGATCTAAACTACATAACTGACATCCCATTGAAACAAAAATTATGCAACCTACTGTGGGAATTCAAAGATGTTTTTTCGACATCCAACGACGGCCTAGGACATCCCATTTTACGGACATGCAATCCAAACTACGGGATTACCAGTGGCAAAACAGCCCTATCGTATCCCATATAAGCACAAAGAATGGCTAATAAATAAAATCCAGAAGCTCGAAAGAAACGAGATCATAAGACTAAGCATAAGTCCATATTCTGCACCCGTTATTTTGGTCCCAAAGAAAAATAATGATCTTAGGTTAGTAGTAGATTATAGAGCACTACACAAGCAAATAGTTAGTGACAAATATCATCTACCTAGAATAGATGAAATTCCAGATTCCATATCAAATAAAAATAAAATATTTACTTCCCTCGATTTAACAAAAGGTGATCATCAAGTTAAACTAGCTGAAGGTGATGTAAATACGTTCTCTACAACAGAGTGTGGCTCTTAAGAATATTTAAGAATACCTTTTGGCCTAAAAACGAGTTCAAGTGCATTGTGTAGATTCTTACTTAACTTGTTATGAGGTCTAGATAATAAAATTAATTTTGTTGACGACGTAATGTGTATGGATAAGAATTCAGCAGACTATTTAGTAACCTTAGTAAAAGTATTTGAATCATTTAAAGAAAGAAATTTAGAATGTAGACCAGAAAAGGTAAATCTTCTTCAAACAAAAATAGATTTTTTAAGAGTAGTGACAAGGACAAATTTCCCCAGACCCCGAAAAAATAAAATCAGTTAAAAATATCAAACCTCCTCGAACTATTAAACAATTAAGAAGAATTCTAGGATTAATAGGCTAACTTTAGAAAAATTCATACGGAATTAAGCAAAAGTAGCAAAACCACTAACTGACCTTACCCGAGGAAATCCACAAAAAATTACTTGGTCAAATAAAGCTCAAGATTCCTTAGATTACCTAAAAAAAAGCACTAATTTCACAACCTATCTTATCATTACCAGATTTTCAAACAGGACAATTCATTGTTCGACGGATGCCTCAACCGAGGGAATTGGGAAATCCTCTCTCAAATAATAAATGGGGAAGAAAAAGTTACAGCGTACCCCAGAAGGAAGTAATTCCTCAGCTACCCAGCTTGAATTATTGTCAATTACATGCAACCTAGGTAAGTTTTGAAATTATCTAGTGGGAAGAAAATATAAATTAAGTTCAAACCATAAAAGCTGGCAATTTACAAACTTTTAAAAAGCCGACGGGGATACTTTCACGATGTATCCTAAAAATTCAAGATTTAGATCATGAATTTGAATATATTAAAAGGAAAACAAAATGTCCTATGTGGCTATCTAACTAGATTTCCAGATGATACTCCTTTGGAAAATGAAACCAAAGAAGTTAACGCAATAAAGACAAAACATGCTCCAAAGAAGAAATTGAAAATAAAACCGATAATCCCACTAAGGAAGAAAATTGGCGGGAGCGGAGAGCTGGATTTATCGTTTATAATCTTATTATTTAAAACGCAAAGATGGAAGATTTCCAATTGTGATATATTTTATTGGCTTATGCTTACTGTGTCACATGCACCATTTTGGAATTCACTGTTTACTCTGGGCCCATGGCAGAAGAAGTATTTTGGAGCAGTTTTATTAGTACTCTGCCACTGCATCGTTATCACAGTTTGGTGATATGCCGTAAACTGTGGTTTACTTTATACCGTCTATGTAAAAATTAAGCAGAGGATTCTGAGAAACTTCAGAGTAACCTAAGAGTACGTATCTTTTATATAAGGAATAATGAATTTAACTTTTATAACCTTTAGATGCTTAAAAGTTTCTTATATTTAAATTTCCTAAGGCGAAATGAATGAGGAATTCGGTCCTGAATTTTATAGGGAGATGGGGGGGGGGTTGCAGGCCTGTATGTCACATACTGATTAAATCAGTGTTGATTTCTTTTAAATCTAGTGCTTATGTAGAGTAACAATTAATTCATTCGTTCCAGCTAAAGTTAATTTGTACTGTGGTTTCTTTGAAATGACTTTCGGACAACCTGGGATAAATGTTAAACTCCAGAGGCAAGAAGAGCTACGATAAAAATCTTTTGGAAATGTTTAATTCGAACCTCAAAAGGAGGTGCAAGCAACTTGCAGCCGAAGACGATATCAAAGTTAGCAACCTTCCCGGAAAGGTTCACTATCCTGTCAGGATATCCTAGGATTCCTGGATATCCGAAGGATTCACTTGAAGCCTGACTGAAGCAACTAGTGAACAAAACTAGTAAAAACAATTATGATACTAAAGACTTTAAAATGTAAATAATTCAACAGTGAATGGGGAGGGAGTCAGAGATAATGTTTTTGTATTTATAAATTGTGACCTATTGTCAAGGAATGTTATTACAATATTTTACTAAGAGTAAATGTCTAGGTTTGGGTATAATGTAAACTGTATCTTTACTCAGTCATCAATAAAATCTTGATCCATATTGTGTATGCTAGGATTTACATAAAAAATATTTTAATGTTAGTAAAATAATAAAATAAATATATTGTTTAGCGAAGTAAAATAAACGGGATCTGATATCCATAATAGGTTTATTGACTGGAGAGCGCCAAATGTCATTCTTGCCCTGGGCGCTGACTGGTCGAGATCCATTCTTGGTTGTTAGTAGTAGTAATAGTAGTATTGCAATTAATTGAAGTTAGTCATTGAATGAACACAATTATTATGGTCTATTACACGCCGCTTTGACAACAGAATTAGTTTCCCCCGAGTAATTTGAAAATCAGAAGAAATTGTCATAGCCCATTGATTTGACATTAACAGTCTAAAAGCTTATACTGCTTCTATTGTACCAAAAATTATAGCAGGAATAAAAAACATATAGTTAAAAATCTGGCAACTTCATAGTACCCTTTACGAATGGCTTAAACAGGAAGATTTTTAATTTATCCTGGTAGATAAGCACACTAATAATAATATCAGAGTAGACCTGTAGCAGACCCAGCAGACCGGTAGTATAGGCCATAAGGCTTCAATGTTTTATTGAAGAATATGTTTAAAGAGCAAATTGCAGCTCTGGAATATAATAAGCAACTAATTATTTTGATAGGTTCCAATAATTGAAAGTAATTCAATAATTGGAATTGATGGGGAAAATTAACAGTAAAAACTACAAAGAGTATGGGTTAGTTATAAAAGCGGGAACTGGCGGTAGTATCAGCAACGACAAAACTACCCTCAAATTTTTGCTTTTACTCTCCACTGAATTTTATTTCCTATTAATTTATTAGAATATTCAATATGTCAGGAAAGTATATCTATAGAAAAGCCAAGACACAACAACGGATAACAACTCGAAGAAAAATCTTTAAAAATCGCGGTTTTCAGCTGTGAAGACACATAAGGTGGTTCCAGAAAAAAAATGTTTTCATTGTGATGTCCTTGGTACTTTAAAGGGAAAATATTTTAAAGGATATAAATGTGTCACTTACGGATATCATAAGATTTACTAATTCTAACAAGAAAACAAATCGTAATATTTACCATTAAAGGGTCCACTTATTGATTTTCTGCTTGCATTTCAAGTGGATTTTATGTTATTTTCAGATTTGTATTTGCCTTATAGCACTATGGATTTGAATGCTCATATCTGTCTTAGTTTCATCTAATAGATGTAACAGGTTCTATCAATCTAACCTTCAATTATTAAAAAATATTATTAAAATACCTATTCCGATAAAATACCCTATTGCTGGAAGACTATATGTTACTCCAAGTTCTGATAATTTTCTTCTGGTTTAACTGTCAGATTATAATCTGAAATCTCAAATTATTGTGTTGTTTAAGGAGGAATTCTTGAACCGGTACCTAGTGAAGGAAGAAAATATGTATGTGATGCTTGTGGAGAAGCGCAAGACCGCCAGCTTAAAGTATGTTAGTGTTTCAATCAGCCTCCGAGAAGAAAACATTTTCAAAGAATACTTATCGTTCGTTCAGCCGGCTCTGCTGAAGCCTGGTGCGCTGGTCCTGTCCAACTTCCTGTTAACAACAACAGGAACAAAGTTGGAGAACATGTCAGTAATTCAGAGGTTTCTAAAGAAGGTATTCCCGAACGGTCTGAGGCCGGGTGTTAGTGTTCCCACTCAAACGATCGTGCGTCACCTCATCAGCACAATTAACAGAAAGGCGACAAACAAAACTGAGACAGAGAAGGATATGATGCACGAGTATCATTGCCACTCGGTTAAGTTTCGCTCAGTCTAGATAATTTTCATAATTTAAATTCTGTACGATAGATTACCTAATACTATTATAAACTTGGCCATACGCAAACAGCAAAGGTTTAACCTAAAACAGGACTATGGCAAAAAGCTAAAGTTGTTTCTCACAAATGCCTGCAACCGGTAGATTTTGAAAAGTAGGGTTTCGGTGCGAGGAAAACAAAATATATCTCTGACAGCCAAATCCAAACAACCAAAAATGAACAGGATTTTCGTGAAAATACAACAAAACTGCAGCAATGCTCTTGAACAGATAACTGACTAAGGCCGGCAGATATTTAGCACGCCTCCACGTTATGCTATGACCCGTTAGAAAACCAAATAAATTAAAGCTAAAAAGAACTGGCAGCATCATGTCTTAAACAGTCTTAATTGACTTTTTTTCTATCTTTCCCGGCTCTCAACCAATTTCTGGCAATAAAGCCCATCATTGCATCTGTTGAATTCATAACTGCAACACTACCATTAATTAGAGACTGCAATCCCAAGTTGACTGATCAGGAAGGTCCTGAAGAGATGCTCAGAAGAAGCCACAGCATATTCTGCCTCCAAAAAACCTTGATACTTTCGAAAAAGAAGAGGGGGACTCTACAAAGACGAAGAAATGCCAAAACATGGACGAGGTGTCGAGAAAAAGGGCCGTCAATGACGTAAGTTTTACTTTACATTCTGTGAGATAGATTACCTACATTAATATTATATAGGGCCGTCAATGCCTTAAGCAATACTTTATAGTCTGTATGATACATTACCTAATACTATTATGAACTTGGCCTTACGCAAACAAACAAACATTTTTGCCACTTTGCCATTCTGGGAAATCCAAGTGGTAACTGAGTACCATGGAAAACGGATGGCAACCGTGGAGGCCAGTCGACTCATCCAGTCACTGCAGGGAGAGGAGGACGAAAGCAACTACTTTTTCAGGCCAGAGATTTGACGATCGACACCTGTGATTGCCATCCCCAGCAGACCTATTTCGGGCGCCACATCAACCACAAGGCGAAGGAAGATAGCCCAAACCTGAAATTGCGGCTGTTGGTAGTTAATGATATCAAAAGGCCGTTCCTCATCGCAACAAGAGACATCTGGGCTGGCGAGGAGCTTAAATTTGACTATGGCTTGAGACCCAGCGACTTCCATGAAGGACATGAGCAGGCTTTCTTCCTGCCCGAGGCCAGGAAATGCCGAAAAGAAGTGGCCAACAAAATCGAGGAGAAAAGGCAAACAGAAACCAGCGTGCATCGTCAAGGAGCCCAAAACCGTCAGAGATGCATGATTCAAAAGACACCCAGGAGCCATCAGGGACCGCGTAATCAACAAGTAAAGACGCGGACAATCATCTGGAAAAACCAGTCCAAAATCCTGAGAACAAACACCTTTATCAGTAAACAATCTGAGGCGAAAACGAAGGTTGAAAAAGAAATCTTTACTCATTTTAAATAAAATCTAGAGTAAGATACGCAAGAATGTGCGCAATAGGAGTCGTTGTGACCAACCCAAAAGAATGGGCCCAACTCATTTAAAAAATCAACGCTTTTTTACAGGCAGACTTGACAGGACCGTCTATTGCATCTACTGGTCAATTTTACAGCTTTTGCGGGCCCACCCAATCACCCAAGGAATGCTTACCATTTGGAGCAAGTTTTTTTTATTACCTATTCCTTAAATTTCTATTTCTCCCTTTCTTTTCCTTTTTTATTATAAAATACTAACATTCCAATCTGCATGCAGAAAATAATTAGGAGAAAAAGGTCTACAATACCGAAAATTCTATTCTAAGGTTATACTTTTTTAATTATTTGTTAAAGAGGTTTTTCAGACCAATATTTAGGTGGAAAAACTTTACTACTCATATTACTAAGTATAGGTATGTGTAACACTACAACTTTACACATACGTACAAATACCTAACTGTTTAATTTTCTAATTAAAACAAATAATATATATATACATATATATATATATATATATATATATATATATATATATATATATATATATATATATATCTATCAAGAATTAAAATGTGGCCTAACATATTTAAGCTTACCTCCACAGGGGTAAAGGGCTTGCAGATTAAAAAAGCTGAGCTGTCAACAAAGGGACTAAATATGGACTTGGTATATGACCTCACAAGTCTAGATGGTCATTGTAGGCGTAGTCCTACCTAGTACTCCGTTCTCTTCCAGTGGTGAAAATTGGGGAAGGGGCTTATGTAGTTTTTACTTAGATTTTAAAGTAATAAAGTTACCTAAATTCATTTGTGAAAAAAAATATTTTCAAAAAATTTCTTGTCCTTCTGAAATATTGCACAATTTGTTTGCTTTTAGAGGTGAGGGAAGCTAATTGCTTATAAATGTCATATTCATTATAATATCTTTTCCTAGTGGGCTAAGCTATCATTTTTCAGAAATGCTCAGTGTAATGCAATGCTGGTAAAACTTGTTTAAAAAAAAATATTTAGATTTAATGAAGTTCTAAATATAGATTAAGTAATGATAAAGGTGGTCTATTTTATAATTATATTATAATTTTGGTTACATTAATCCTTAAATGTAAGGATTAATGCAGTCGAAATTATAATATAATTAGTGCCGTATATGAAGGAAAATAGACCTAATTTTGCTTGTTTGTATTTTCAAACAATCTCAAGAAAGCTGGACGTTTCTTCTTTTTAGTTGCTTTCTATTGCAGGAACTGGAATGTGAATCGACAGATGAGCCACTATTTCCAGGTACTAATTGTCTATTATATTGTGTTTCTAGATTTAATGTATGAGGGTGCAGGTTCAACCTTGTCATTGTTTTTTTTCTTGAAAAATAGCTTGACAATATACTTTTTTTCAGTAAAAGTTATGTTAACCTTAAACTAATTTGTTGGAGGTCAACCGTCGCTCTCCTATGCACCCTCAGCTGTAGGAGGATCTTAATCTAAGTAATATATCTGTCTTTGCTATGGTTTGTAATTGATTCCAGCTCAAAGAGTGTGGATAACTTTTAAGGGTGGGTACTAGCGCTAGTGTCAACAAAAAAAAGAAACGTTAACACCATCTGGCGTCCATAAATAACACAGAATAAACACGAAAGAACAATAATTACGAGAAAGCGATAGGTTTACTGTTTTAACAGGAAACATCATTGGTCTCTATTGATTCCTTTATTATAAACTTCAAACCATCTACTGATCACAGCATTGGGGTCTATAATACCGCATCTCTTATTGCACCAAGAATTGCTTACCAAAGATAGGTGGCTGAGGACATATTTGGCATGACAGTAATAAGTTCGCTGGATATATATATATATATATATATATATATATATATATATATATATATATATATATATATACTACTACTACTACTACTAATAACTCACTGCAGCACCAAGCCGCCTGAGGCCAACACAGCTGCGCACGCTCCTCCTCCAACCTAATCTATTTAAAGCCTCCCTCTTTACACCCTCCCAGGAAGTTCCCATTTCCTTTAAATCCTTATTTATGACATCCTCCCAACCCAGACAAGGACGACCTGCTTTCCGTGTAGCCCCAGACGGTTGGCCAAAAAGGACAATCTTCGGTAATCTGTCATCCGTAGAACGTGGCCTAGCCATCTCAACCTTTCTTTCATTATAGCCCCAGAAAGCGGGATTGAACCACACTTTTCGTACAACCTACTGTTTGAAATACGGTCAGTCAGCCGGGTACCCAGAACAATCCGTAGGCAATTTCTCTGGAAAACATCTAGTAAATTTTCATCTGCTTTTCGGAGTGTCCATGCTTCAGAGCCATATTTGACCACTGTCATCACTGTAGCTTCCAATATTCTAATCTTGGTTTGTAGGCTTATCTTTCTATTCTTCCAAACTTTTTTTAACTGTGAAAAAACACCCTGAGCTTTAGCTATTCTACTTTTAACATCTTCACTGCTCCCACCATCTTTACTAATAATACTACCAAGGTAACTGAAGCTCCCAACCTGATCAATCTTTTCGTTACCTAAGGTCACCTGTTCATCTTCACTTACTCCTAACCTTAGTGACTTAGTCTTCTTAACATTAATTTTCAAGCCTATTTTAGCACCCTGAACTCGTAAAACCTCTAAAAATTCATTCATTTTGCTCACACTTTCATCTAATATGCTTAAATCATCAGCATAATCTAAGTCCAGGAGCGTTCTTCCTCCCCATTTGATTCCATGGTCTCCAATTGCCTTTCCTGTGCTCCTTAAGACGAAGTCCATCAAAATGATCCATATAAAGGGGGATAGAACACAACCCTGCTTAACTCCTGATTTAATACAAAACCAGTTGCTAACCTCATTTCCTACCTTAACCGCAGCAGTATTATTCTCGTACATAGCGCAAATCACTTTAATGTATTTTTCTGGTATACCATATAACGATAAGACCTTTGTTAACGCTGTTTTATCAACAGAATCGAAAGCTTGCTCATAATCGATAAAACTAAGGACCAAAGGTGTTTGACAACGAAGGGACTTCTCAATTATTAACCTAAGAGTGAAAACATGGTCGACACATCCTCTACCTTTTCTAAAACCGCATTGTTCTTCCCTTAAAACTTTGTCTACAGCATGTCTCAGTCTAAAAAGTATCATATTACTCAGTAATTTGCTACCTACAGAGACCAGACTAATGCCTCGATAATTCCGACATTCACTCTTGTCACCTTTCTTATACAGTGGTTTAATTAAGGTTTTCCTAAAATCATTGGGTACTTCCCCTTTTTCAAAAATCATGTTCATAATCTTCAGTAGCTTATTCCTAACCTCAGAGCCACCATATTTAAGGAACTCATTAATCATACTATCAGCACCTGGGGCCTTATTATTTTTTAATCCTTCTAGTACTGTCGCTAATTCTTCCTCACTAAACAAATCTTCCTTCACATCCAAGGTATCACAAACTTTTTCATTTTCATCTATATCTTTTCCTGCAACTGTATCTCGGTTTAGCACATTCTCAAAATGTTCCACCCATCATTCTTTAACTTTTTCCTTATCACTAATTGTGACCCCATTTCTATCTTTAACTGGGACTAGTCCGGATCGGCTACTCCCTTTCAATTTATTAACATGCCAGTATAATATTTTACTATTATGCCGTCTAGCCGCATCTTCCAGATCCTCAGCAATTTTATCCATCGCCTCCATTTCACATCTCCTTAGTTCATATTTTAATGCTTTCTCCACTTTCTTTACATTCCTTTTGTTTTCATACGACCTATCGCTCAGATAATTCTTATACAAACCCCTTCTACTCTCTATTAAACCTAAAGCTTTTTCACTAATATTCCTAGTTGCTGTCTTAGCACTCTTCCCTAGGACACCATCAGCAACTTCACAAATTGTTTTTCTGAAATTATTCCATCCATCTTCCACATTGTCAAATTTTAAACCCTCAAGTTTAGTACTCAACTGTTCCTGGAATTTTTTCTCAAATTTTCATCCTGAAGTCTACCAACATCATAACTTCCCGGGAGGGAGTTACTCTTCCGAAATTTCAGCTTTAAATTAAACTTAGACACTACTAGATGGTGATCTTTACTTTTAACATCAATAACGGCACTCCTATACACCCTAGTATCTTGTATTGATCCTGCTAGTCTTCTGTTTACAATAACATAATCAATAAGGTTTGCTGTCTTACCATCACGTGAATACCATGTCAACTTATGGGCCATTTTGTGACCAAACACCGTATTGGTTATAACTAGGTTGTTATACCTACAAAATTGCAAAAGCCTATAGCCATTACTGTTTTCTTTTCCTACACCAAAATTACCTAGGCTAGGATACCATCTATCCCTATTTCTACCAACCTGGGCATTAAAATCTCCTAGCAAAAACACCATATTTCTACCTGGTACCCTGTCTATTTGCTCCTGTAACTGTAAGTAAAATTCATCTGAGTCACTAGTATCTCCATCAGTTGGTTCAATGGGGGCATATACTACTATAACTGATACCCTAAACTTTTTAGTCATAAAATGAGCAATTAGTATTCTATTATTAATACCTTCCCAGCCTGAACAAGACTTAGCAGCTTCCTTATTCATCATGAGCCCTACTCCCTGTCTATGTACCCCATCCTTCCTTCCTGAGTAAACAAATTCTATGTCACCTAATTTCATGCTTCCTACCCCTGGGATATGAGTTTCTGAAACTCCTAATAAATCCAGTTCAAACCGTCTGAATTCGTCAGTCAAAATGTCGATGCGATAGTCATTTTTTAACGTCGTAACATTCCAAGTTCCAATTTTCATGTTCTTTAAATCTTTGAAATTATTTTGGCCTCAAGAAAAGCAGTGATCCCGGATACCAGTGCAGGATGGGGACCAACATATCTTCTCAAGTCTACACCGAAGCGCTTAAGCCGGCTTAGAACCGGACAGCAAGAAGTCCCTGGGACCTCCAGTAAGTTGGAGGCTTTGTGCAATCCTGGGCCCATCTTGGTCACAACATGGTTTTCAGCACTTGGCGATGCTCTTCTATCAACAAGAGTCGAAATCCTGCACAGACAGTCCCAAGCCTATTACCTCCGACTCATTATATATTCATGCCTACAAATATTATGCTACTACGGGGATATATATACACACACTTGGATATCTGATATCTATTTGAAGCTCATCCTCTTTCAGGAAGTTGTTATGTCCCTAGGAAAACAGCCAGATTTGATAGAGTCACTCCGGAGCTGATGAAATATAGAAAAAAAGCTGTCGCCGGCCCACCATTTAAGCTGCTTGGTAAGATGTGGGACAACGAGGCTGTCCCTCATGATTGGAATAAATGCATTATCGTGAAACCCTTCAAGAATATTATTCAAATATTCATGTTAATTTTATTTCGATTGCAATATCCGTTATTTCAATGTCTAATATTCAATTGCAATGCCGAATATTTAATTGTAATATCTGTCAGGTCATTTGCCCAGTCGATGGGCGACTGAAAGAAGCCAGAGAAGACTATTGTAGACCGTATTGGACGGCTTACGAAAGAATGCACAGTCAGCAAGAATTGGCGAAGAAAAATAATGAAAAAATGGTCACAAGGCAGTTACATAGCGAAGAGAGGCGCAGGTAAAAAGCGATTCGGAGAGCAAGGAATGCAAGAAAGACAAGAAGAAAAACTTATTTTAGCTAATTTTTTTATTTTGTTTAATTTTTGTTTAGTTATTTAATTACTCACATAATTTATAAATTGTAGTTCAGAACGTTGTACATTCTCTTCCGGTTCATGGAATTGATGTAAAATCAGACTGTAATTTTGGACTCTCTAAACAGAGCCAATCTTAGAGGGGGGGGGGCAAGACAAGCCCGGTGCTGTGCCTTGAAGGATGAAATGTATTGGATGTTGGAAGATGTTTCAGTTTTGAATCCCAAATTTACAAATAAAAATCGTTTTCTTTGGAATCTATAAAAAATGAATAGTATTATTTTTAATTCTTTTTTTTCAGATTCATGATGATTGTGCACGTGGCACTTGTTCCCGTATTTATCTTGTCAATTGGATGTCTTTGCGTGGCATCTTACAATAACACTTGCCCAGAAATTCTCCAAACATAAGCATACGGGGTCGGGAGACTGATTAACATGGTCCTGGTCGTATATTGTATGGTCAATTGGAAGTGTCATGTGGAGCCTAGAGTAACTACATTTATGAGTATGATATTAGCGGCGGTTGCAGTCTTCAAATGTGCCAATTGCGCCAGGTTCTATAAATAATGAAGATCTTAACTGCCCAGCCATGCAGCAGTTGACAAAGATCAACGAAAATAAAATATCAAGTATGAACAAACAAACAGGACTAACCGACTTTTATGATTTATATATTCAGTATTGATTTGTAGTTCAAGGTGAAAACATCTGTCCAGAATTGGATATCATAAAATTCAAATCAGTAAACTTTTTCAGTGAATTTTAATCCCTGCGAGCTAGTTAGATTTCGCAATACCTGGCAAAGGATTAAAGTTCGTGACCTTGAGTAATATTATTACGCAGCATTTAAGTAAGCGAGAGATAATCCTATGGTCATGATTATCAAATCATATAGACTGATTAATTATTTTTGGAAGTTTTTACTTATAAGCGAGCAGAAGAGGGGAGGTTTCTGTAGCAAGCATCGTTGTACCTGCCGGGAGTGTGTCTCCCTTAAATTGCGGGGAATAGATAGCAGGAGCCTACGCTTCCCTCGCTTATTGGCATTTTGAGCTTCTGAAATTTAGCCAACTACCATTCAGCTTTAGTGCGGTTTAGACGTGTTTTGCCCATGGTTATGTTTTTGACTCGGAATTGGATTAATAGACTATTTTCATGAAAAAGGACTCTGATTCGGATACGGACTGCTTTGTTTATGCCTCGGTTCTGAATTTTCTAAAGTTTAATAATGAAAAAGGTGTCGAAACTACATTGATCTTAAAATTTGCAATAGAATTCTTCGAGTCAAGTGATATTTCCAAATCGAAGAAATTCCTGTGGGATTCGCTGCCGAAATTGACCGAGCCCTATCCAAGGCGCACGTGTTCAAACGCAGCTTTGAATAATTTGAAAGACATGTTAGAACTTCTTCAAAATCAGAGTGCTTCTGAGGACATGCCTGTCTTTGTTATCCGTTCCCCAGCCAAAGTTCCCTGTATTCCAGCAGTTGCTTACTCCAGCATAGCTTCTAAGCTTAATGGAATTCAACAGACTCTTTCGCACGTTAATGAGAAAATGTCAGCTTATGATCTGAATTTCCCCAGCCTTCCGAGCATTGCTACTGGTAGTGACATAGGCAAAGCCACTGTTATTATCACGAATATACCGCGTGATATCGATAATGCATTTAACGGAAGGAAAGAATTGACTGTATTTCCGGTCACGCGTGCATTGATACTGTGCGAGCCTCTGGTGATAAATGCGCGCTCGGTTTTTCATGATTGTGAAGCAAAAATGGTGGAGAAAAAGTTTTTTGGTATCATGAAAGGCGTTGCACAAGATCTTGATCTTGCGCCTCTTAAAGCTTGCAGGGGTGTTCGAGACGCTGTGAGAATTGGGAGCTCAAATTGTGTGAAAATTACGTTCGAAGACGAAATTTCTCTTTCCTTGGCCCTTAAATCTGGACTGAAGATAGGCTTTGAACTATTCCGAGTGTATGAATATCGGCGAATTCCTACGTGCTGCAGGAAATGTCAATCACCTGACCACATTGCTGAAAAATGTCCCGATAAAAACTACAAATGCTCACGGTACTCTGGTCCCCATATGAACTCCAGTGACTCACCTTACAGTAATATCCCAAAGTGTGGAAATTGTAGTGGAGATCATGTTGCTTACAGTTTTCGTTGCTCCAAACTAAAGGCTCTTGCTAATTCCAAAGTTCCACGACCTTCTCGCTTGCAATCATGAATGAGTATAAAGTCTCAGTTTGCTCTTTCAACACCAATGGGACAAAGAATAAAGTGTTAAGCCTTGATGAGAAACCAGCTAATCATGATGATGTTCTCTTACAAGAACACCTGCTCCCAAGTTGCAGTGTAAACTTTCTAAGGCGAAGTTCTCAACATGCTCTTTTCATCAAGAATGCCCGACGTGCCCGAGGTAGGGCTTCTGGCGGTCTTGCCTGTATAATTAAGCGATCTCTGCCTATCTATTTGTCTCCTAGCTGCTACCAATCTTCTGAACACTATCTAGCAATCCGGCTTGCAGACGTGATCATAATCAATGCCTATTTGCCCAATGATAGAAGATCTGTTTCTTCCTTCTTCAGCTATGCGAATGCCTGCAATAAATTAAAGACTCTCATATCTGGTATTGAGCGTCTGGGATACAAGTGGGTGCTTATAGGCGACTTGAACTGTGACATCACCGTTTCCTCGACACGAAAGGAAGCACTTTTTCAGTGGCTACCCTCAGTATTTAAGGTACTAACGAAAGACCTCAGTTTTACATATATCCACCGTAGTGGTTCTGTCTCAAGTTTGGACCACTGTATCTGCCATCATTCATTACAAACTTCAGCAGTACATGTTGATGAAGATGAGAGAGATTATGAAAATTTACCTCTGTATTTTGATATTATGGTTACTTCTGACATATACTCGAACCAACCCTCAAAGTTGCATAAGTGGTTTGAAAAACGTGATTTGTCTAGTGCGAACATGCCTCTTTACCTTGCTACACTTGGAGCTCTACTGTCCACCTTACGTGTCCCTTTCCATCTTCTTTGCACAAATGCGTACCCCATTATTGACAATGCTCGTGCTAATTTGAATCGCTATTATCGTGACATTATCTTATGTATAAAGCAAGCTGAAGATGTGGCCATCCCACTGATCCGTGTCAGGCGGAATACCCAAAATCCAATTTGGAAGTGTGATCCTTTGCTGAAAAAAGTCAAGAATAAGGCCAAATTCTGGGTAAGAATCTGGTCTGCCTGTGGTCGACCTTCTCGGGGTACTGTGTTTGATCCAAAACAAAAGACGAAACTCGAATATAAACGCCATCTTTGTGCCGTTCGTTACTCCGGTGAAACTTTTCCAAAATGTAATAGTGATTGGCGAAAAGTAATAAATTCTGCCAAGTTTCTGGATGCAAGTTCTAGTGATATTATATCTCGTCCATCTTGGATTGAACATTATTCAAAAATGTTTTCGAATGTTAATTATGCAGTGCATAAGCGATTCTCATGTTTGCTTGAAAAAGATTTGCCGTCACGTTTATGTCAGAGACATGTGATTCCAGTTGAAAAGTGGGCTATTGTTAAAAGTATTAAGGGTTTAAAATCAAAATCGTTAGATGTTGATGGGATTAGTGTTTTGAATCTAGTTCCAAATTCTTTTGAACTGGTTTATCATCTCCAACTGTTTTTTCAAACGTGTTAGAGTAGTTCGTGAGTGCCCGACTCGTTCTTATGCGGTAGCGTTACGTCACTTCTAAAAAAAGGAAAAGATCCGGTTTCTTGTAGTTCTTATAGGCCCATAACGGTAGCTTGTACTCTTAGCAAGCTTTTTGAACACCTCCTACTACCTTATATCACTAAGCTTGCTCTAAATAATGATGATCAATGTGGTTTTAGATCTGCGCTAGGCTGTCAGCATGCTCACCGTGCTTTGACTTCTTTATTAAAAGATGTCCATCGCACTCGTCGCGTACTTCATTTCGCAACCCTAGACTTGTCTAAAGCATTTGACAGTATTTGTCATACTCAAGCATGGACAGCATTATGCAAGAGAGGAGTAAATCCGTCGGTATTTCGCGTGCTTCGTTTTTGGTACTCGCATTCTTACCTTCGCCTTAAGTCATTAGATAATTCTTTTTTTGGTCATATCCCTGTTCGTTGCGGTGTAAGACAAGGGGAAGTTCTTTCACCGTATATCTTTAATGCTTGTATTGAAAATGTATTATCAAAAATATCGACTACGTGCCTTCTAGGACCATCTGATATCTCATATCAGGCTTATGCGGAAGACCTTCTTCTAATTAGTCAAACTGAGTCTGGTCTTGCCCGTTCAGTGAAGTCAGTTACTTCTGCTTTCCGTGATATCGGCCTGTACCTAAATATTGACAAGTGCGAGTTTCTTGTTTTCAACAGTAATAATTGTTCAAAATCACTATACTGCGATGGTTTTAGTATTCCTCGTGTTAAATCGTTTCGTTGGCCTGGTATAAAAGTTTGCGATTCTATGAATGCTCTCCGGTCTCGCGCTGTCAAAGATATTAATGATAAGCTGAGGCTCCGTTACTCTAAGATTGTAGCAAATCGTGGACACTATAGGAGAAAAGCGCTAACTCGGCTTTACTCAAATTTTTGTGATCATTCTGTGCTCTTCTGTTCTGGTATTAGGCCACTTCTGCTGACTGGTGATCTAAAACGTATAAATTATTACCGGTACAGCTAATTTCTTTTATACCTACCTCGTTCTTACCAGAATACAAAACTGGTTAAAAAGTATTGTGCGACAGATATTGGTGCTTTCGAAAAATTATCGCGAAGCTAAGAATTGAAGCGCTTTATAGGCTAGAATGTTTTCATCGCCTTATCTGTCTTTTTTCTGTATGTGATTAAACTTGTTTCTTTTGTATTACTTTTGCTGTTTTTCTTTTGTATTTTACTCCACTTAACCTCTGTTTTGTGAAGTGGGTGATAAATAAATTATTATTATTATTATTATTATTATTATTATTATTATTATTATTATTATTATTATTATTATTATTTTTATTATTATTATTATTATTATTATTATTATTATATATACAATAACTGTAATCTTTCTAATTGATGGGCTCAACAAGCCGCTAAACATATATCAACAATGTATTACTTTGTCATATGGGACAACATCTAGCCCATGTTCACTGCTTAAAGCACAGATGCTTATAGACCTGAATGGTTAGACAATTGCTCTAGCGTTAACCCTCCGAAATAAACTTGAGTAAGAAAGGAACCATATTTAAACTTGAAACGAATAAAGTTTAGTTTGCATGTCTCAGAGCTACACCATCCTTAACCCAATATTTTTTAAGCTGATGTTTTGAATTGGTTTAAAGCTACTCTTATTGCGATTAAACGGCTTTCACTTTGCTTTTAGTTTTAATGTCACTCCTTACTTGCAATTAAAAACTTTTTTTTTATTTAATATCCCTCAAAAACGGAACGGCATATATGCTGAACATAACCCGACAATTATAATTTGTTAGGTTGATCTAATTTCATTTTTTTTTCCAGCTACCATCTCATTTTTAAATAATACGGGTCGCGAATGCTTTACATTCTGAGGCGACAATCTGGTAAAATAGAAGTATCTAATATAGTATAAAATATAGTTTAATAGATATGACTATCTTAATAAGGAAGCGCTAGAAAGCTCATGAGAAAAATTTCTATCTTAGATAAGATTTTCCTTATAAATTAATTCAAAAAAAAATTATGATAAATTTTCGAAAGAAAAGCAAATAGCCCTAAAAAATATTACAATTAAAGAACAAATGAAACCCAAAAGAAACAGAAATTAAAATAAACAGTTCAATAAAACAAAGATAATATATAATTAACTAGATGAATAAATCTTAAAATGAGTGAACTTTAATTGACGATTCACTTTAAAACGTAAAAAATTACAACAAATAAGAGCTCAGCTAGTTTTTTGTATTTTGTCGTGTCTATTTCTCATTACTTTTTGTGTCAATTTTGACTGCTTCGAAATTTTAGTAGAAAGAAGAGCATTTTACGCATTATTAATGTCAATATCATATCAAGATTGAATTTTGAAACAACATACAGTTACAGTTCATTGAAAAAATGCCTACTCACTGTTGAGGAGAGGGGGGTGCACTCAAGCTGAATAGAGCTTAAAAAACATTATAGAGCAAACTATGAGTATCATTTTTAGGAAAGTCGCGGGTCTAAGCGTAACCTTTATACGCTTAAGAATCAGTAATGTTTGTCAATTTTTCCCGCTCCAGGATGGATGAGTGTGATTGTGTGTGGAATTGGAAACCTCTAACAAGGAAAGCTGACTATCATGCCAGTGGGAGACCCAGGGAAAGAGAGAGAGCTTTAGTGTTCCCTTTAATTTCCACTTGGTCTTGTTGGGTATGTTTTGGTCTGTTTGTTGTCACGGCAACTCGCACACAAGTTAGACTCCTTGGTCCGTGTTTCAAGACAGATTGGAAGGAACTCGGCTACTCTCCGCTCATCCAGGAGAACCACAAAAGGATTCCCAGCAACACAAGCAAGGCCAAATTAAAGCAACCGTGCCTTAAGCAGCGAACATGAGCTAGATGGAATCCCATGTGAAAGAATTTTTTTGGTTAAAATAATATCACCCCTTTTTCGTCAGTATGTCAGTGTTGGCAACTTCAAACGACGTAGTCTTTCTTCGCATGGAAATTTATTCATGCTGCTAACCATCTTAGTGGCATGATGCTGGAAATCCTCAAGCAGCTTCTTATCTTTTTTTCCAAGCAAAAAGGATCTTACTTTACTCCTAGCAGACCTAAAAATTGATACACTGTCATATGAAAACTAAAGCAACAAAGCAGCATATCTCAATACTTTAGCGGAATATAAGATCACTTTTAGAAAATAAGTTAAATAATTTAATATCTTTTATGAATAATAAATCCATTGGTATTGCTTTCCTTCAGGAAATACATTCGACCAAAAATCGACAAAAGTCTCTAGGATATACTATCCTGAGAAAGGATAGGTCTTCAGAGAGAAAAGGAGATGGTGTAGCTTTAATAAAAACATCACATTTTGTGGAATCAATTAGCCATAATTTTTAAATAGTGTTGATATAATTGGAATCAATGTTTGACTGAATAATATTAAAACTTACATAATAAACTTTTATAACATAATGCCCAAACTACCAATGCCCTGGATTTCTTAAGTTGTATAACTAATTCTAATATGCCAAAACACATAATTATTTGTGGATATTTTAATACCCAAAGCCTTCTGTGGGGGGATGAGTCAGTAAATAAAGCTGGTAAGCTTATTGAGAGTTTAATATCAAACAATACTGAATTAGCAATTGCTACCCCTCCAAATCTAAATACATGCCTTAACCCCAAGAGTGGCAAATTTTCAACAATTGCCCTACAAATTGTGCCAGTAAATATTTTGAACAAAATTTGTATAAAGAAAATTGATAAGCTTTGCACAGACTGTTTTGCCATAGTTTCCTCATTAAATGAACCAGCTAAAGTTCTACCATATACCCCCAAATATATTAAACTAATGCAAATTGGACTATGTTCAAAAACAAGCTTAAAGGTGAAATTTCAAGTCTCACACAGGAATCATATATTTCAAATGTAACAGCTGACACACGTGCTGAAGTTTTAACTTGCATAGCAACAAATAAAGCTAATCATGGTGTCTCCAAAACAACACCAAGAAAAACAATCCCAAAACACACTCCTTAAGTATGGTGGACAAAGGAGTGCCATATTATTTGGAGAACAAAAAAGGCAGCTAGGAGATCATGCCTGAAAAACTGTCTCCTGCCACATATTTAAGTAAATTACAAGCAGAGGCTAATATCAAGAGAACTATAATAAATACTTAATATAATTACTGGAAAAATGTTGCAAAAAGTCTATCCAGAGAAACGTACGAGGCAATTATACATAAACTGATAAGCCACATCTGTGTAAAAAAACATCCCCCAGCCCACTCCAGTATGAGCTGCTTTATGATAATACTTATTATGACAATTATAATGAAAAGGCAAAATTATTTGCATTTCTTTTCTCAAAAAAGCTAACATCAAGTAACAAAAGTATCACCACCTATCTCAATAAATCCAATATACCAGGCTTTCCCAGGATCAGAGTATGTAACCTATCCATTCTCAATTCAGGAACTGAATATTGCAATACAACATATTAGGGCTAATAATACTTGTAGCTACAATAATATACACACTATAGGGGTAAAGAATCTCTATCCTTCTTACAAAGAGGAACTCCTAAATTTATATAACCATGCACAAGCCACGTCCACTTTCCACAATGTTTGGAAATGCTCATCTCTTCTACTAATATTAAAGAAAAATAAACCCAAATATGACCCTGAGTCTAAGAGGCCTGTAATGATTACTCCTCTGCTGGGAAAATTAATATATTCTTCAAAATATATTACATACATATACATATGTGACAGTTTTTTTCTAATGCCGAAATATGTCGAAGAAATCCTTTCTAAAAACACCCTGTCTCTTTGCACAGTCCTTGCATTCCCAGTCTCTTTGCACAACCCTTGCATCCTGGTACTAGAGGACATTCAACGAAGCTCCTCATGCAACATTCCACGAGTAGACAAAAGTCATTTCTTCAGCCAAAGAGTCATCAATCTGTGGAATCAACTGTCTGAGGAAACAGTTTTTGCAACTTCAACCGAGACGTTCAAGTCCCACCTTGATAAGGATTGGCACTGCCAGGAGTTTCTTTACAATTGGGAAGCTACAGAGTCCTCCAAGACACTCTAGATCGACAAACACCAAAAAAAAATTTTTTTGCCACTGGAGTACCACAAGGATGTAAAATCTTCATATAGCTCCAAGCTGCAATTTAAGGTAATAAGTATATGATTGGGTAGGTACAAGTTTTCCCATTCATCTGTGATTTTAGCTTCTTGTGGCTGTTGTAGGTTCATAGAATGAACTGCATTAGAGTTTAGTAGAAAGAGGCATATATTAGGTGTTAATTTGTTTGGATTTTTATCTGACTTGTCATTAAATAAGGGATCAACTCCTGGTAATACTTCTGATTTGTTTCTGTTGGGGAGGGGTGGCCAGACAAGCCTCCTATCATTGGATGCAGAGGCTGGTTGGATCACACAAATCATTCAACATCGAACCAATGGTCCTGGAATGGGACTACACTGGGACTAACTACTATTATATATGCCACTGGGCTTAATCATACTAATAAAGCTAAAAAAAAAAGATTTTTTGCGTCCTAATACATTATAAGCAATAACAAATTTGGTAATAATTTCTACAAACTTGGTTTTGAAAATTCTTTGAGAATAACTAAAAATTCAAAAATAGAACAATACTGATCGATCCACGTTGCACTAGTGCCACCCCACAAAGTTTGGCAAGAGTTTTGCCCTAGTCTTTTAATTTATTCAATAAATTTGCCTAGAAAATTCCAAGATATTAAAATAAAAAACTTGATAAGTATAGTAATAAATTATCAGTTGTAGATATATCAATTTCATCTACAATTTTCAATTTACGTGTTAGGTGATTAGCTTGGTAACTAAAGTAATAGCTAAATCGATAGACTTTGTTGGTGAATTAAATAAGCTTGACAAGTAGGCCTGAAGAAATCAGGACAGATCAAAACATTCAATCAGGACATTCAAAACAGATGGCTCTAGCATAGACGTATATAAAAAACAACCGATCGAGCATAGACTAGCAAAGTCAAAACTTAAAACGAAGAAAATTACTGCTTGTGGCTTATGGAACATATTTTTCAAAAATCATTTCACAGCAACTGACTCGTATAATTTTCGTAGGTTTTTTAATTCTGAAAAACTAGTGCTTTAAAATTTATTTTATTTTGCTATTGAAAAACTATTTTACTTTTAAGATTAGTCGAGATGACTGGCGCAATTACTGAATAGGCTTCCAATGTTTTTTTTTTTTTTTTCCATTAGGCAGTTTTTTTTAACAGATCTTTAGACTTTTAGTTACTATGGGACTTGGGACTGTTCTTAACTAAATTGCACATAGTGCTGCAATCATGATACAAGAAAAACAATAAAGCCGGTAATTAAAATTGATCAGGTTTAACTTCTAATTATTATATCCCTTATGAGATATTCGAAATATGTTCCTTTAAGGGGAATATCAAATCACAGTTCATCCAGACCTAATTTATTGCTTTAATTTCTAGCTCTTTTTGTGCTTGGTCTTGTTGCAAGTAGTCTCCTAATTAGCTACTGGGAAATCTATTTTTCGCCTTCCCTCTAAAGATTTCCCATTCACCGGTGGCAACAGGGACCTTCATCCCTCTTGACTGAAAGAGATGTGGTAGGACGTCTCTGGGCGGATCAGTAAATTTACAGCATAAGAACAGCTAGAGTATATATGGGGACAATGTTTTGAGCAGTTGGGGATTGTGACAAATTCAGCTGTACCACGTCAATGCAGGCTCTTGTAATCATTTTTATTTTATTTTATAGAAGAGCAGAGCTTTTAAGCATTATTAGGAATAGTTTTTTGTTCCGTAATTTGAACAAGACAAATTTGTAATAGTTAACACTATGCAGCCGAAATTTTTGGCTATATTTAGGTGCAAGATCAGAATTTTAACTATCCCAGTATTCTTCAGTGTTCACTAATTTACATACAAAGAAAGTTGCGTTTAGGAGATTTCCCCAAGATTTACCATAGGTGAGAGGGGCATTTACATAAAATACAATCCGTTAACTTTCATTAATGTTAATTCTTATGAAAGTTTGGTTGGGCCCCATTTTCTTTCTTTAGTAGTCAGGGAATGAGCTCGAGCATTGTATACAAAAGATAGTTCTTTTGTGTAGAATGATGTAGAATACCAATGGTCAAACACGGATATCGAGAGAGTGAGATTAAGATTGTGCTACAAATTCAAACAGTCCTGTAATGGAGAAGATCAATAACTTGAAAACACTAGACTTTTATTAGGATGTGAAGGTAGGTTATTGGCAGAAGTTCTACTCTCAGCTGTATTTACCTGCTAGATATCTTTTATTGGATGCAGATCAGGGCCATCCGCTCTTTAAATAGATCAATATTTAAAAATGTTTGCAAAAAAAAGTTTTAAATCAGACGGGTCTAATTGCCCTCTTTGTAAAGATGAGAACGATAATTCGGTGCATTGCTTAACCCGGTTCCTGGGATTTCTACGGTAAAGAAAGGTAAACTGGAAAAAAAATGGAGTTGTTACTTCCAAAACATCTTAAAAAATACGTGTCCACAGTTTATCACTAGAACAGCAAGGTATATAGCTTCACCGAAAGGAATTATTAAGAGGTCAAGCTGCACTAAGTACCTTGGGATTATTATTGACGAAATTTTTTCATTTAAGTACCATGTAAAAGCTATTAGTAGAATATTATCGCGGAATTTAGGGATTATCCGTAAACTAAAACACTTTTTTCCTTCAAATGTTTAACGGCTATAAGATTTTTCTCTGATTCATCCGTACATTTTGTATTGTTCGTCTGTTTGGCTAGGGACATTCCCCTCAATACTTCGCCCAATCCGTGCAATGCAGAATAATGCCATAATGCCATTAGATCACTTTGTGGAATAGAGATACGGGATTTGATCAGGTCAATGAACAGTATGATTAATATAATGCCTGCTGCCAGATTGCGTGATTTTTATACACTGGTTTTTATGTATAATTACTATTAGGGTTGTGTTCCAGAATTTTTACATTAATTTTTTGGGAAAGATCTAATGTTCATGGTCACAGAACTTTGAGGTTCCTCGCCTAGTTTCAAGTAGGACTACTTTTTCAGTTCTTTATTGAGGGGCTAAACATTGGAATAAGCTTGTTCCAAGTACCAAAGAATTGCCCATTAATCAATTCAAAACCGAGCTGCGTGTGGGGTAGGTAGGTATACCTTTGGAATAGATTGAGATTGGTGGATTTAATATTGGAAATAATTGTTTATTGTTTTTTTTCACTTCGGGATCATGATATTATGTTGTTTTATTGTGTATGAATTATTTATGTAATTTGTTTTTCTCGGTACACGGTTTCATCTTTCTGCTTATTACAGATAAACTCATTGTTTGTTTTTTTTTGTTCTTTGTTTTTATTATTTTTTTCTCTTCTATTTTTTGTTCTTTTTTGTTAGTAGCACACCCTTGCAAGCGACGCTTTTGGTGTGCTACCGATTGATTTTGTCTCTATTATTTCTTTTGGATAATAAATTATTACTACTGCTACTACTACTACTAAGGAAAATGTGTTTATTAAAAGGAAATCGTAATTTACTGATTAAACAAAGAGTTCCATTCTTATATTAATTTGAAAAGCAGAGATTGCTGATGTAAGCTTATATTATTTGTGCTTCTTTTTTGTACCTGGTCGTTTTTGGCTTTACCTACATTTTATTTTGTCATTTTCTTGCATTTCTTGCCTGGGACCCAAAAGGTGATTTTTACTTGTTCTTTAACCGGAGCTAACAGGTCATGAGAAGAAGTGTAAATCTATAGTCCATGTAAAACCACTCTTAGAGTTGGTGGTAGCCGGGAAAAATTAACTGCAACACCCTCTCCTATCTCAATGATAACTAAAAAGCCAAATCAAAGGGAAAAATTTGATCAAAGTGGACACGCCCTAGCTGCATCCCCTTCAATCCAAATAGACACATGGAAGCGGTTAAGATGTGTTAGGCCTGAAAAAGAGAAATATGCATAAAAGCGTTTGAGGTAGAGAATTTGTGTTACATTTGCATCTGAATATTTCTCTTATTGATGACGGAACAGGAGGTTTCCTATTGTTTCCTTCTTTCCAATAATTTTATAAATTTGGCTCGAGGCAAGAAATCAATATCTGAACTAAGAGAGACACAATTTTCTTTTTGACGCTTGTCAATACTTTCTGAAGAGTTTGCGCCATTTTGAAGTAATGCAAGATTTTGGAAATTTTAAGAAGGTGACAAATGTTTTATAGCAATAAGCATCAGAAAAAAGAGACTATGTAAAGACTCTGGTAAAAAATCACCAAGGACCTCATTCGTTTTTCAAATAGGATACCATGTACCGATAAGACAATCTATGCTGGTATTGGTTTCAACAGAAAATTCACAAAAGTTTTACTTAAAGCAAGTAGTTCGAGAAGCAATTGAAATCAGACTTCAGATTAATAATAATGTTTCCCTAAATGGGGATTTAGGAGAATATTCACTGAATGCTCTATACACAAATTTTATTAAAAATTACCTTACGAAATATTATAAAAGACCAATAGATATTAACACAAAACCTGTCACAAATGGACCTATAAGATCACTTGACTTACTTACTTGACTTAAGTCTCCTGCCGGGTACTGCTCTGCGTAGAGAGTGACGTCTGCCTCCTCCATCCACTTTGGTCCATGGCGAGTATTTGCTCTTCACCCTGTCTGATGTTTGCCATCGTCAAGAACTCGGACAGGCTGTCGGACCAACGTTTCTTCGGTCGACCGCGAGGTCGCTTCCAACCAACTTTGATAGGGTCGAAGTCATAGATCATCTTTGCGGGTAGATGTGGTGGCATTCAAAGCAGATGCCCGAACCATCGTAAGGTTCGCTCGGCTGCTTGAGTCGAAAACCAAGACTGCTCTGTGAGCTGCAGAAGCTTTTCATTGCTGAAGAAGTCGGACCATCGTAGGCCCTCAATCCTCCTCAGGATCTTTGTATGAAATACGTCTATTTTCTTGATGGTTGCAGCTGACGCTTGCCATGTCTCAGCTCCGTAAAGCATCACAGAGCCGACTAAAGCGTTGAAGATCCGTAGTTTCGTTTTGCGACTGATGTTTGGTTTTCGCCAGAGGTGACAATTCAGTCTACCCATGACAGAACTTACTTTAGATAATCTCGCCTGCAGCTCGGGGAGAAGTGAGCCATTTGAAGAAATTACGGAGCCCAGGTAGGTGAAGTCTTTAACAACCTCGGTGCTAGTGGTGCTGTCCAGGCTAACTGGAGAGTTAACAGCAGGAGAAGACGGGTCTATGGCTATAATTTTAGTTTTATTCCAGTTTATATGCAGTCCTACATTGGCAGCCTCTTCTCGCAGAATTCGGACCGCTTCCAGCAGCTGCTCCATGGAGTCCGTCAGAATGGCCAAGTCATCGGCAAAATCAACATCTGTGATGGTAAGATCTCCGAATTTGAGCCCAAAGCTGAGACGTGAAGATCAGCAGTGAAAAAAGTTAGGCTGGCATTAAAAACGTGTTTTAAATCATTTTCTTTCATTTCAATGAATTGCCTCGTTTCATAACAATTTATTTATCAGTCCTGGTTGAACTTTGCTGAGGTAAGGATGCTGGGACTGTTTTGAAAAAATTTTCATTTTATTTTTATTGATTTTACCCTCTTGTAAGTTGTTTTTTCTTATTTGTATTGCTGAGGACGGCCCTTGGACATAAGGCCGAAAGATTCATTATAATTTGTTTCCCACTGTCTTAAAAAATTCCCTATTGTTTTTCTTGTTTTTGGTGTTTGTGATGGAAAGGCAGTGTTGTCTTCGTCGTTATTTACGTCTCACTTATGGGGAGCAGTTGACCAATGATATATTTTACTTCATTAGTTTAGGTAAAAAAAACACGCTAATATTATTAACCAACAAAAATTCTTGGAATCTTGCAAATTTGCAAATCTTATTCCCAAGTCTTTGATTCAAATTACACTTAAATACCCGAAAAGAAGAGCGATTTGCTCAAACATTACAATTAAAAACATTAATACACATTTTTCAATATCTTTATTTCAACAAAATTACAACTCACTTGCAGCAGCATACAAGCAGATCGGACTTTCCTTCAACGAATCTAAAATAGAACTTCTTTTCTTCAATGGTTCAAAAAATGAACTTTCAATTAACCTCTCCGTTAAAATTGGCGACATTCTGATTAAACCTTGTGAATCCGTTACGTATCTTGGCCTTCCTATTTCTTCTACATTGAAGGACACACGCTAAGCACTGACAAACCACCTCTGTTCCCGTCTACGAGCGTCTTACGGATTACTTGTTGCCAATAAGTATTGTTTCAGCCGTCCTCTCCTTGCCCGGCTATACAATGTTTTTACTACCCCCCCCCTCTGCTTGCTCTGGTTTCCTTCTGGAAAATATTTACAGCCACCGAAAAGAAAGCCATTTGCAGCGCATTCTACAGATATGCTAAGTTTCTCCTTCGTTTCCCTTTGTGGCACAGCAATGGCGACATATGTAGGAAATGTAAGGTCACCAAATCTTCCATGGCCATAGAGAGAAGAATCTCTCCCCATAGAGAGAAAGAATCTCTCCAAATTCAGTACCAATGTTTTAAGAGCCAACTACCCCTGGACTATTGTCATTTTATAATATTTGTAGTGGAAGTGTATTTAAATTTTTGTTCTTTTCTTTCTTTTTCTTTTATATGCTCCGTCTTTGACGGGTAATAAATTAATAATAATAATAATAATTATTAAAGATAAAAAACAAAAAAGATACATTATTTCCTCTGAAAGGAAATCTCTATAAAATAGTTTATTCGAAAATTTGTCTCCTGCTGATTTTAACGAAGTTGCTGGATTGGTAAGAGATTTATTTAGTCATGATTTCCGCTTATCAAGGGAACGACATTAAAAAATTGGAAAACCTACGAAATGAATCATCAATAAATAACCCTATTTATGCTCCAAGATTCACTCCTGGACCAGCTGTGGTTAACTTGTCCTCTAGAACGCTTGAACCATTGGAAATTCACTCTCGAAAAAGGTCCAAAATTCTCTTTTCTTCCAAAAGAAGTTCCTGTGGTGGATTATTTATCAGTCCTAGTTGAACTTTGCTGAGGTAAGGATGCTGGGAATAGATATTAACAAAGAACCTGTCACAAATAGGCCTATAAGATCAGCAGCGAAAACAGATAGAATGGCATTAAAACGGTGTTTTTAAATCATTTTCTTTCACTTCAATGAATTGCCTCGTTTCATAACAATTTATTTATCAGTCCTGGTTGAACTATGCTGAGGTAAGGTTGCTGGGACTGTTTTGATAAAATGTTCATTTTAAATTTTATTGATTTTATCCTCTTGCATGTTTTTTTTCTAGCCTAGCCACAAAACCTTTTCTTCAAACTTTTGCTTCAAAACCAAAAACCTAAAACCAAAAATTAAACTAAAACCTAACCACTAAAATAAAAAATAAAAAAAAAACCTAAAACATTAATATTTGTATACATAGACACAACGTCAAAGCTACTGAGATTTTCTGAGATATTTACGTTTTTCAACAAAAATCTACCGGATTATAAATAATATATATTTCGCCGATTTATTCCACCATAAATCGTTTCTCTACGCTTGATATTACCGGGTTATTTGGAAAATTCAGGATCCTCATTGCGCTAGAAATCACTAGCTAAGCTTAGTTTTCGCGCAAAAAAAGTAGTAGTGATTTTTATGGCTTCTTGTGTAGTGTTTTCTTGACAATTATGGTGCTATTGTTTAATCACTATCGCGACTTTTATTCTATCGTTAGGCCAATATGACCGCAGATGACCTGAACCATACCTCATCAGCTGACTCAGTCAAATTTTGGAGCTTATCAATCCTGAGTGTTCTTCTGGCTGTGTTTTTTCTTCTGTTCAAGTGCTGTCGGATTGCTGGGTACTCAAGATTCTGAGAGGTTTGATTAAGTATATTTGAACTAATATGTATAATGAAAAGAGAAATCACCAATGAAACAGCACAAACACATTAAAAAAAAATAGAAGACAGAAGGAGAAAAGGAAGACTGTTTTCCTACATTAGTGATTAATATAGATCAGCACTTGAATGAGGCCTTAACCCTACCAATCCATACAATCACATAGGCCAAACCTTATAGCCATACACAATCAACCATAAGAAATAATCCATGGACAGGCAGTCGTGTCGTCAGTAAGTATAAGTCGTCACTTACCCCAAAAAAAAAAAGGATAAATAATTCAGAGGCAACAACCCAACACAAGGGCTCATCAAGAGAATACACATGTATAAGCTAAGTTTACTAAAATGTGGCCCGTGTACTGTTATAGTTTTAATCAGTTTTTGAGAAAAATGCAAGTGTATTACTCTAGTGCCACAAGACCTGGATTTAGACAACTGTAACCTTTTTTGTATGTTTTACAAGATGTTTATGTTTTAAATGTTATGTTATGTCTTGAATTTAGCTAAACTTAACGCTATTCTATCTTCTATTGATTGGTCTAATCTTCTAAATTGCGATAACGTGGATGTTGAAATCATGAATTTTGAATGAATGAATTTTGTGAAATCATATTTACATGGTCGGTATCAGGTAACCCAAGTTAATGATTCCTTGTCTATGCCTCGTCATCAGTCAGAAAAGGTTGGCGTTCCACAGGGGTCCATACTTGGTCCCTTGCTATTCCTGATTTATATTATTGATTTTTGCAACTCTTCTGACGGGGGGAGTCTCAACATTATGTTTGCTGATGATACAGGTTCAACTGTTGTTGGCGAGTCCATTGATGATTTGAAGCAAAAGATTAAGAGAGTTTTAAAAGCATTGGTTCAGTGGTTACAGGCTAATCGATTGTCACTAAACATAGCTAAAACAAAATTCATGGTTTACAGCTGCATTTATAGAGCCTATTGAATTCGATAAGGTGAGTGTTGAAGGCCTAAATATAAGCATGCAAAGAGTAAGTTCGATCCGGTACCTTGGTGTGGAGATTGATTATAATCTTTCGTTTAAAGGTCATCTTGGTCGTCTACGAATTAAAGCAGCACAAGGAGTTGGAATCATGTATAGGTTGCAACATTTTTTCCCTTATGAAATATTAGGATTGTTATATTTTTCTTTAGTTCATTCCCATTATCATATTGTCCTATTGTTAATCTGGCAACATTTGAAACCAATCTTAAATCGTTACAAATTGTACAAAACCGGGCTTTAAGGATTTTACAGTGCTTTTTAAAATTAAGTATGACCGTCAAATGCTCTCAGTTTATTTTCAGTCCATTGATATGCTTGGGAGAAAGGGCAAACTTCATCATTATGAGACTCGGCATAAAGACCAGAGTATTTCTTCTCGATTTGAAACGGGGTGATCGAGAGTTTCACCAAGGAACATGGTAACAAGTGCATGGAGAAAATTTCATACTGTTTATGAAGATACTAAATCACTTAATATAATAAGACATGAACTTTTAAATTTCTTCCTAAAAACTTTTCACCATTAATCTTTTTTGATCTTTTTTTTTCCCTTAATGGAATTTTTTCTCAAACATTTTTTTTTTAATTCATCGTCTGATTGCTCATGATGTCATTCTTCGTGCATGTTTGTTTGATTGTTTTGTTATTGTGATATTTATTTTGTCTTTCTGCTTTGTGTTGTAATATTGGTGGGGTCACCACAATCACGAGCTCTGTCTCTCCGTGGTGACCCAGTTTATTTTATTTGTTATACGTATTATATTAATAAACTGAATTGAATTACATTACAAGATAATGATAATGGAGACACTGAGTTATCAATCCAGAAGTTATCTGTCGAAATTAATAATTTACGGGGAATCTTATGACTATCGATTAATTGAAACAAAGTACCTATAAATTCAGGGAACAAGAAAGAAGGTCAGTTGGGTGGGGCGTTTTGCTATAAAAGGTTTCTAAGAATCCAGTTCTCGTTTATTTTATGCCAACACCGTTTTAATGTCATGAAAAATATGTTATTTACATCGCATAACTAATATGGCGCGTAACGACGTTGTTGCTGTGGTTATATATATATATATATATATACTAGCTGTTAGGGTGGCGCTTCGCGCCACCCCAGCACCTAGTTGGTGGGGGCGCTTCGCGCCCCCCCCCAAACCCACCACGCACGTAAGTCGTTACGCGCCATATTTGTTACGCGCCATTTTAGTTGTGTCCCTATGTCCCATCTGTGAATATATATATATATATATATATATATATATATATATATATATATATATATATATATATATATATATATATATATATATATATATATATATATATATATATATATATATATATATATATATATAAATATATATATATATATATATATATATATATATATATATATATATATATATATATATATATATATGTATATATATATATATATGTATATATATATATATATATATATATATATATATATATATATATATATATATATATATATATATATATATATATATATATATATATATATATATATATATATATATATATATATATATGTGTTTTTAACTATGTAAAACTTACGAATATACGACATTCTTTGCTGTCCCATTGTCTTTGCATATAAATAGATTGTCAGGTTTACCGACTCTAACACCTAGTTGGTGGGGGCGCTTCGCGCCCCCCCCCAAGACCCCCGGGCGCGTAAGTCGTTACGCGCCATATTTGTTACGCGCCATTGTAGTTGTGTCCCTATGTCCCACCTGTGAATATAGATATATATATATATATATATATATATATATATATATATATCTATAAAAATAAGTTGTTTGTGGGTTATGTCTGTCTGTCTGTCTGTCCGCATATGACTTCTGAATTATAAAAAGGTAAAAACAACAAAAAAACTAAAAAGAAAAAAAAATAAAAAAAACTAAAAAAGCTAAAAAAAAGATAAAAAACTAAAAAAAAAGGTAAAAACTACAAAACAAACATAAAAAGAAAAAAACTAAAAACTAATAAAACAAACTAAAAATGGCTAAAAAACTAAAAAAAAACTAAAAAAAGGTAAAAAAACTAAAAACTAAAAAAGAAATAAAACTAAAAGAGAAAAAAATAATGAAAAATAAAGGAGAAAAAGAAAACTTAAAAAAATAAAAATAAAAAAACTAAAAAAAGGTGAAAACTACAAAAAAAAGAAAAAAGAAAAAAGACTGAAAAAGCTAAAAAAAAGTTAAAAACAAAAAAAAATAAAAAGAAAAAACAAAAAACAAAAAATTTATTTCAAAACTAAAAAAGAACAAAAAACTAAAAAAGGAAAAAAACTGAGGAAAATCTATATATATATAAAAATAAGTTGTCTGTCTGTGTGTCTGTCCGCATATGACGTCTGAATTATTTCATCATATACCAATTGAAAAACAAAAGTATTCAAGCCGATGTAGCTGAGTTGGTAACGCGGTATGTTCCAGGTTCTAGGTTCGAGAGGTTCCAGGTTCGAATCTGAATACAAAAGAAGAAAAAAAAACTAAAAAAGGTAAAAACTACAAAAAAAACTAAAAAGAAAATAAACTAAAAAAAAAAGCTAAAAAACTAATTAAAAGTAAAAAACTAAAAACTAAAAAAGAAAAAAAAACCTAAAAAATGTAAAAACTACAAAAACTAAAAACTAAAAAAAAAAAAAAAAATGTAAAAACTACAGAAAAAACTAAAAAGAGAGAAAAGCTAAAAACTAATAAGAAAACTAAAAACTGAAAAAGAAAAAAAAAGAAAAAAAAAGGAAAAAAAGTGAAAAATAAAGGAGAAAAAGAAAACTAAAAAAATAAAAACAAAATAAGCAAACTACAAAAGGTAAAAACTACAAAAAAAAACTGAAAAGAAAAAAGAAAAAACCAAAAAAGCACATATAGTATATATATATATATATATATATATATATATATATATATATATATATATATATATATATATATATAAAAATAAGTTGTCTGTCTGTGGATCTGTCAGGTGACAGATCCACAGACAGAATGTTCGATTAGCAATCACCATCAACAAAGCACCGGGACACAAATGACGACCGGGACACAGGGAATATAAATGACAACGACTGACTTCATGTTTGTCAACTGATGAAATTATATACCGGACACCGGGACACAAATGGCGACCGGGACACAGGGAATATAAATGACGACCGGGAACCTCAACACAAATCACGACCAGGACACAGGGAATATAAATGACGACCGGGACACAGGGACACATCAGTAGAATAATGAGGTATAGATCTGAATACGGATTGTTTTTCCCATGGACAATTATATGTTGCATGTTCAAGAGTCAGTAAACCTGACAATCTATTTATATGCACAGACAATGGGACAGCAAAGAATGTTGTATGTTCGCACGTTTTACGTAGTTAAAAACACATATATATATATATATATATATATATATATATATATATATATATATATATATATATATATATATATATATATATATATATATATATATATATATATATATATATATATATATATATATATATCTCTATTCACAGGTGGGACACAAGGACACAACTACAATGGCGCGTAACTAATATGGCACGTAACGACTTACGCGCGCGGGGGGGCTTGGGGGGGCGCGAAGCTAGTATATATATATATATATATATATATATATATATATATATATATATATATATATATATATACGACATTCTTTGCTGTCCCATTGTCTGTGCATATAAATAGATTGTCAGGTTTACCGACTCTTGAACATGCAACATATAATTGGGCAAAACAATCCGTATTCAGATTTATACCTCAAGATTCTAATGATTGCCCTTGAGCTTTGTTAATGGTGATTGCTAACCGAACATTCCCTATGTCCCCGTCGTCATTTATATATCCCCCTGTGCCCCCCGGCGTCCCCGTTGTAGTTGTGTCCCTGTGTCCCGGTCGTCATTTATATTCTTTTTAGTTTTTTTTTGGTTTTTACTTTTTTTTTTTAGTTTTTTTTATTTTTTCTTCCCTGTGTCCCGGTCGTCATTTGTGTCCCGGTGTCCCAGTCTGTAATCTCTCTTTGAGTGTCCCGGTCGTCATTTATATTCCCTGTGTCCCGGTGTCCCGGTCTGTATATACATTAGTTTTTGAATTGGTCTTTTTTTTAGGTTTTAGTTTTTTACCTTTTTTTTTAGTTTTGTTTTAGTTATACCTCATGATTCTAATGATTGCCCTTGAGCTTTGATGGTGAGTTGATGGTGATTGCTAATCGAACAATCCCTGTGCCCCTGTCGTCATTTAGATATCCCCCTGTGCCCCCGGCGTCCCGGTCGTTATACTTTCGTTTTTGAATTTGTATATGATGAAATAATTCAGACGTCATATGCGGACAGACAGACAGACAGACATAACCCACAAACAACTTATTTATATATATATATATATATATATATATATATATATATATATATATATATATATATATATATATATATATATATATATATATATATATATATATATATATATATATATATATATGTTTTTAACTACGTAAAACATGCGGATATACAACATTCTTCGCTGTCCCATTGTCTGTGCATATAAATGGATTGTCAGGATTACTGACTCTTGAACATGCAACATCTAATTGTCCATGGAAAAAACAATCCGTATTCAGATCTATGCCTCATTATTCTAATGATGTGTCCCTGTGTCCCGGTCGTCATTTATATTCCCTGCGTCCCGGTGTCCCCGTCGTCATTTGTGTCCCGGTCTGTAATTTCCATTCGAACAATCCCTGTGTCCCGGTCGTCATTTATATATCCCGCCTGTGCCCCCGGCGTCCCCATTGTAGTTGTGTCCCTGTGTCCCGGTCGTGATTTGTGTCCGGGTGTCCCAGTCTGTAATTACTCTTTGAGGTTCCCGGTCGTCATTTATATTCCCTGTGTCCCGGTCGTCATTTGTGTCCCGGTATGTAATTTCATCAGTTGACAAACATGACGTCAGTCGACAAACAACTTCATGACGCATACAGCTCAATCCTTATAATGACGTCAGTCGACAAACATGACTTCACTCGACACACACACACACTGTTCCATTGTCTGTGGGACAGCGGAATCCCACAATCTGGGGACTGTCTGTGGCACTGTGTGTCTGTGTTGTATTTTCCCTTTTTTTTTCTTTTTAGTTTTTTTTTTGGCTTTTATCTTTTTTTTAGATTTTTCAGTTTTTTTTCTTTTTAGTTTTTATTGCAGTTTTTACCTTTTTAGTTTTTTTATTTTTATTTTTATTTTTTATAAAAAAAAATTGATATTAACACAAGTCATAACATCCCGAAATTCCACTCTTACACTCGTGAAGTTACTACCCTCATTGATGTTCTCCATCTTTATCCTATCTGATCTTATCTTTTAGTGCTGCTTCTTTGAAGAAGTTATACCACTGGTGAGTAATAAAATTGATCTTTTTCTTCGTGGCCTAGGAATTATATAATTTCAGTTTGCTTGGATTTTTTATGGATTTATAATTGCTTTGGCATTATAGTGGCTTCCAGGATTAAGTTTATTTTTTTGGTTCTTATAGCAGTAAAAAATTAAATTTAACTGTTTCATGGTGGCTGAAAATTAAGATATGTAGTTTCTTATGTAGTTTTTTTTGCACTTTTAATTAAGCGTTCTATAATTTCCATTGAGCTTTACTTGTAAAACCAATCGAAAATTTTATTAATAATATTTTCAAGTTATTTCAAAGTCTGGGTACTTTACATTTTGATATTTGAGACTGATTATGGGGATACTTAGCCTATTAATACTTTCTACTTCTATTGCAAAGATTACTGCTTATTTTAAAACTATTTTTTTTAGTAGAAATAGAACAAACAAAAAACTATTTTCTTTGAAAGATAAAGAGCTATATTAAAGCTAAAAAAGAATTATAAGCTTACTCACTAAAGGAATTAAACTAAAAAATGATTAGAAACTAACATGAATGCAGAAATCCAACATAAGTCGAAATAAAATTGTAACTCAAACAAACTATCTAATAAACTTCAATTAAATTTATTGCCCTTGACTTTATTAACCAAAAATCACTATATACAAAAATTTGTACAAAGGAAAAGCAACTCGTTACCTCATCATGGTATTGTATGGGGGAGTGTTGAAAGTTCAGCTTAGACAGTAATTGAAGGTCTTGAGTCGGGAGTTTTCTCCCTGCTTTGCTGGTTGACTGCAGAAGGGCCAGTATCTTCGCTTCGTAGAGTGCTAGTTTTTGCGGCTCCTCTCCTTGCCCTCTATAGAGGAAGGAGAAAATAGCAAATGATGTGTAATCCTTTGCTCTAAGTGGAATATAAACTTTCTAAATCTTAGTAAGGCAGAAAGTTTTGAATTAGCGAACATTACGTAAATATTTTCTTCGTGTTTTTTATTCTTGCTATAGTATAGTAAAGGAAATATGTTCTTCACATTTGTTTTGCATTTGATCTTCTAGTGGCTCATGCATAGCTACCCGTGTCCCCAAACATATTAAAATTCTTGTAATAAAAATTAAATTGTTAGTTTTCCAAGTAAGTTGAGCCTTACAAATTCTAATTCCTTAATGTAAAAATTCCTATTCATTGCTCTCTCTAAGTCACATCAGATCTAACTGTCCACTCCGCCTCACTACACTAAGGTGATGAAGCGATGTCAGCTCACAACAATACAGGGGCACGAAATCTATTTTTTAAGTCTAAGGTGAAAGGATTTGTAATTTCACTGCATTTTTAATGAAAATAAAAAAAGCCTTTCCTCCATATAATACTCTCCAAAATTGCCAATTTGCTTCAAGTATTCGATGTGAATATCTTTTTTGATGTATACATTTTTATTCTATGCCGATATTTTTTAAGCGAAAATAAAATACCTTTTCCCTTGAATATTTGCTCCTTTTTTACGATTAATTAACGGTTAATAGCTTGTTTTCCCTCCTTAGCGAATAGATGCTGCTCGCTGAAAATGAAACTAGTCAAAATTTGAACATAAGAAAAGGTCACCCCCTCAGAAATCTAAGATTTAGTGTAAATATAACATGTATTTTTACATCATTTTACGCAAGGATTCGATTAAATGAATCTAATTTTCCCAACGAAATCAGGCGTAAAACATTACCCTATTCACGCAATTGTTTAACTATATGCCAGATGATGTCTGCTGACGGTAAATGAGGTCTAAGCTGGAATACACCCTACTCATAAGGGATAATAAGTAGCTTGGCTTAAAAATCATCTGGCAGCTTTTGTAATTTTGGGCTGCTGATGGACGGCGATTGACATCGCTTTGATAAGTCATGACTCTTACAGTAAAGAATATTTTGACGTGATAATTATTTTAATTAATTTGTCTCTGAGAGAATCATGCTATAGCATGAGGTAGATGGTATTTATCTATGATAAAGATTTTCAGTAGGTTAAATTCGGGTATGCACACTTTAATCTTGGTGGGGGGAGGATATAAAAAATGAGGCTTACCTGTGGATGTCTTTGAGACATATAAGTTTTTAGAACATCTTGTTGTGCATACGTTCAGAATCTAATGGAAGACTGATTGGGAAGTTCGTTCAATATCTGCTTGTTATCCCCCTTTGGAGAAAATTGAAAATTACAGGGTTCCCATTGAAACCCAAGAAAATCCTGATCTGGTGGGCCCTTGTGGGTTTTTTAAACACTATTAGGTAAAAACCAAATCCTATGACATAAGAACCAAAGAAAACTGATTTGTTGGGTCCTCAAAGTTTTCTTAAAGACTCTATTACGTATCACCTCCAACTCTATTATTTAACGGTCAAAGAAATCAGGGAGTAAAGAATTTCCGAAGGTTTTTTTAAGGAAATCAAAGAAATTATAAGTTAGCAACGAAAGTAATAAACTCCCCCCCCCCTCAATGACGTATCATGTACATACATCTCTTAGAAAACATTCCCTGTGATGTAACGGCCACCTGCGCCATTAACAAATTTAAAAAGTGTTAGGTGGATAGGGATGTTGTTAAAAGTATTATACTGTCCCAACTTTTTTTAAATAGGGGGGAAACACCCCCTAAAATTCGAGGAATATTGACGAAACTCACACCATGAGATTCAGGGTGGCCAAAAACTCTGTTTTAGAAGTTTCGTTTTTTTCAAGGCTGGTGGTAATGATTCAGTAAATATAGAAACAATCAGAAGATCAGGAGAGCCAGATCAGGTTCAACGGATCCAACCACAACAACAGATCATCAACGGATCACAACAGATTCAATCAGGATCCAACCAGGATGGAAACAACTGTGAGGATGGTATCTTCAAAAATGTTAACAATGACTGTGTGTGAATCCGATTTTTTAACCTTTCTTTGCTTCCAATGGTGTTTGCTGGGTTTGGCAGAGGTTTAGTGTCGCACTAAACCCGTTTAGGGTAAGAATTTTTGTTTTCAACTTCTCACCTTCAATTAGGTAAGGGTAAGGTAGCAAAAAGAGATTACTTTGTAGAAGGAAACATGTTACTGAAATAATTCTCACCTTATATGATGCCAAAAAATCGTTGTCAACTGATTTTCTCTGGGCTTCCACTTTCATTTACTTTTTTTAATTTTTATTTTTAATTATTTTAGTTTCCCTTGTCTGTATTTACAAGCCTTCTATTTTGAAGTATTCGTGATGACAAACCCATCTACATTTTCATTAACACGTGGTCAGCTCTGTGATAGTTCTGTCTCCCCCACCGTAGAAAATTTTTCATCTCCATAAAATTCCCAACCAGACACCACTCATGCCACTGGACAAAAGATTAAACATACTCCCTCTCCTACCTTTTCTTCTTTTGGTAGTACTTGTTAATGTCAGTTTAATATCAAAAACTGCAATCATGTGCAATCATTTGGTCTTCTTCTCACGTAGGAGCTTATAAGGATCGCTCACTATGCACGTCAACCATTTCCCATGAATTATTTCGAAGACTGAGTTGACACTTCCAAAGAGTGTTTGATGTCAATTGAATCTAAAATTTTGAATTGAGGGAAGGAGCAGAGATAAACAGAAAAACTATGTAGATCAATTTATCGAAATCTTTGTATATGAGTTATCTAATAACGTTTTATATGAATAGAAAACGAGAAATATCACAGTTTAAAATTGCTGGAAACAAAGCTACTGATAATAAAAAATAACGACGAAGACCACACTGCCTTTCCATAACAAACAAATACAACGTAGAGACAATAGGGAAAGTTTCAAGACAGTGGAAATTATTTCTGTAGAAATTTCGGCCCTATGTCCAAGGGCCGTCTTCAGCACAATACAAGAATAAGAGAGAAATAAAACAGGTGGTTCGAGAATCAATCGAAATTAATCTCAAAATAAATAATAATATTTCTTTGAACAGGGACTTGGGGGAATATTCACTAAATTCTTTATACTCAAATTTAATTAAAAATGATCTAACAAAATATTTTACTAAACCGATTTATAATAGTACTGAACCAACTACGAAAAGGCCTTTGAGACAGGCTGCTAAACAAGCAAGATTAGCTTTAAGAAATTGCATCTAATCATTTTATTCTCTTCAGTTTGAATGAGCTTATATTCTCATTTCATTTTTTTCGCGAGTCCTGGTTGAACTTCGTTGAAGTAAGGATGCTAGGGCTATTTTTAAAAAATGTTTTAAAAAGTGTTTTTAATTATTCAGTTTTAATCCTCAAAATTTGATGTAAGTTTTTTTATATATATATATAGTTTCTCTCTTATTCTTGTATTGTGCTGAAGACGGCCATTGGACATAGGGCCGAAATATCTACAGAAATAATTTCCACTGTCTTGAAATTTTTCCCTATTGTCTCTACGTTGTATTTGTAAAGCTCCTGATAAAATTTGCCAACTCCCCTCCTTCCCCTAGAAATTCTCTGGTGATCAAAGAATGCTTCTTTATGTATTCCCTACGTGGATCAGTAGCGACAATTTTATTTATTATTATTGGTGGTGGTTTTATCTGTTTTTAGTTTATTGTTTTTTCTTTTTATCTTGTGCTGAGGACGCCTAGTTTGGATAGAGTCGAAATATCCACCTTGTTTTAGTCTTTCTTCTCTACTGGCCGTAGTCTCGTTTGAGGTTCTTTTTTTGTTGAGTTTTATCTCTATTTGTTGTTTAAATAAAGTATCTCTATATATGATGAATAAAGCCTGCCACGTCTCAGTGGTACGGACCATCGGCAAAGCAGCTACCCAACGATTAAAATTAACAAGAGGAAATATTCCTAAAATAATGAGTGGCGTGGAATACATTCAAATAGCAACAGAATCAATCAAAACAAATGTAGCTAAACCTGTAGATTAGTTTAGAGGTCAATATTGCTGCAAAACAGTAAAACTCCATGGATATGAATTTTAAGTAAAGCCCAAGAAACGATAAGGACATATAAGAGAAATGTAAATAAGTAATTGCAAGGGATTCTGGTGGTGGCCATGTATGGCATTGCGTCACTAGCACCTCAATTGATCTTCACTAGAGCATGATATTAAAGTCAAGCGGGTAGCAAGCAGAAGGTACACGATATTAAAGTCAAACGGGTACAAGTAGTACCAAGTATACTACTTGTGGAGGGAAGTAGGGGCCAAACTATTTGGCTGGAGACACTAAGACCTTGTCACCACTAACGAATACACCCTAGGAGGGGGACGGCTCCTCCAATAGATACTACAATGACAATCCTCTTCCTAGCCTCAGTGGAAATATAACATCAAGCAATAGTAAAGATTAACTTACATTTAGTTCCAATTTCCACTCCAACGATCATTATATTATCAACTCTGAACATGAACTTGAACTAACATAATAATTATATATCCAGACAGAACTCTTACTTCAAAATATCAACATCACCGGCAATCAAGAACGCAAGAAATGCCCCAAGTAACATGTAATGTTATAACTTATGAATTGAAATATCCAAGTAGAGTTTTGATTACTTTCTGAATCAAACAACCTTTCAAAGAAGAAAATCGGAAGAAACTCTAACTTTTAAGAAACATTACACACTTTTACAAATCTAGCGAAGAATTTACATATTAAAAGCAGTATGAAGTGAAAGGGGAATGTGAAGAACTAAAAACATATATTAATAAGAACGAACAATATTTGGCTAAATCTAAAAGTGAAATGGACAGAAAACAAAAACTTATGGCTTGGATATGAAATAAAGAGACATAACAAACTTAGTGAAGAATTTTATCAAGAATGAGCAGGTAGTGATTTGCAAAATATTATAAAACTAACTTAGCGAAGAATTATAACAAAAATGTGCCAGTAGTGCTTTGCAGAATATTATGAAACTAGAAGGTGTTTTTAATTGTTGATGTAAATATAACCTGACTATTATGCTTTAAAATTTTTGAATACGACTTAAGACTTAAGAAATTTTTTTTAGAATTTTTAAGAAACATTACAAACTTTAACAAATCTAGTGAAGAGTTTACACATTAAAAGTACTGAGGTGAAAGGGAAAGGTGAAGAACTAAAAACGTATATTAATAAGGACAAACAACATTTGACCAAATCTAAAAGTGATATAGTTTCACTTTTTGACACAAAAAATTATGGCATGGATGTCAAATAAAGAGAAATAACAAACTTAGTGAAGAATTATAACAAGAATGTGCTAGTAGTTATTTTCAAAATATTAAAAACTAACTAAGCAAAGAATTATAACAAAAATGTACCAGTAGTGTTTTGCAGAATATTATAAAACTGGCAAGCGTTTTTAATTGATGAAACATTGAAACTAGGCAATCAAAGTGTAAACCAGTAGTTTTATTCAAGTGTATTATATTAATTTCTCACCTGATCTCACCCCAAAATCTGGCTCACCCCCATTGAAAACCCCTCTCTGAATTTTTTGCAGAAGAATCAGTTGTCCTTAGCATACTTTCAGCTATAAGACTTAGAGCTGTAATTATTTTATCAACTACTACAAAAATCATCCCTTTCGGGGAAATTATTTTCCGTAAATCAAAAAATGCTTAAAATTTTCCCCAGAAAATTCCCCTGGAACATCTCCACCTATAAAATTTAGCAGGTAAAGAGAAAGTACGACAAATAAAAAAAACTTCGTAATTTAATCCTGTCATATTCCCACATTGTAAACATTTTCCCCTTTATATTTTACCCAATAAATTTCCCTCCACACAAAAATTATCCCCATGAAAACCCACACCAATTTAACAACCCCCCCCCCAAAAAAAAAAAATTCAGTATACTTTCCGATAACAAATCCTACAGCTAAGCAATAGGCACATTTTATTGCTTAAAACCAATCCTTAGGGGCTGGGCGAGTCATGTTTTCTCCAATGGCATACTTTTTAACTTTTCAACTACGTCAAATTAGACAGCTTTCTCAATACTTTGATCGGACGATTTTAGGGAAACAGGGGCATGGGAAGGGGGCTAGTTGTCCTCTAATCTTCTAGGTTACTTAAAAAGGGCACTAGACTTTCCATTTTCAATGTTAAAACGAGCCCTCTCCCGATGTTTTAGGACCATTGGTTCGATATGATTGCGCCTCAGAAAAACAAAAGCAAGCAAAAATCAAACTAAAACGCATTTGTGGTTTTTTCTCTGGCAAACAAAAATACAAATTCCACATTTTTGCAGATAGGACCTTGAAACCTCTAAAGTATTGTCCTCTGATACTCTGTATCTAATAGAGTGATTCTCAAACTAAAATATGATGAAGATATAATACTTTGGAAACAAATTATGAAAATTAAACCAGAGAATTATGGAAAGCAGACTGCCTAGAACGCATTATATTTAAAACCTAAACTAAACTAACCAGCACTACATATCAAATATTTAATTAAAATATACCTGTATGACAATTTACCTCACTCATGCTAAGCTAATTATCTCCATGTGTACAGAAAGAAACTGATTTTACAGCTGATCAAGAACAGCAATGCGGTCACTATAATACACAGGTACCCTGCTAACATCTCACCACAACACAAAGCCGTCTGAGGCCAACACAGCTACACAAGCTCCTACTCAATCCTAATATATTCAAAGCCTGCCTGTTTATAGTTTTCCAGGAAGTTCTCGCTTCCCTTAAATCTATCTTTACGACCATTCTCCCACCAAAACCGCGGACGACATGCTTTCCACTTATCTCTTGACAGTGGGCCAAAAAGGACAACCTTCGGCAATCTGTTTACCTTAACCCACAGAACGTTCCCAAGCTATCTCAACCTTCGTCTCATTATAGAATGAATCGAAGAGCAATAATACCAAGAAATTTGCTTCCAAATGAAACCAACATAATCCCTCATTAATTACCATACTCGCTCTTACCACCTTTCTTATAGAGGAATTTAATTAGTTTTCCCATGATCGCTCTGCGCTATTCTTCTACCAAAACAGTTTACCTCAAATCACTATGTGCTTTCCTTTTCCGAAAATTAAATAAAAAACAAGTTTTTACAACTGAATATAAGAGGCGACGTAAAAATTAAAACGAGCTTAAATTATTACTTATATGATATGGATTGTCTTCCTCCTCGAAAAAATGGGTTGTCCCCCATTCTTTACACTATATTTTTTAATAACGTTAAAAAAAAGGCTTACTGTTCTAATTACACAGCAATTGTGTACCGCTGACAATCAGCTTTCCGTTTAGCCCATGACGATGGACCGAAAAGGACAATATTCGGCAACCTGCCAATCTTCACCCACAGAAAGTGCCCTAACCATCACAACCTTTCTCTTATTTTAGCAATAGAAAGCGGGAATCAACCACACTTCTCGCAAGTCCTCCTCTATGAAAAAAGGTTAGTCAGCCGCGTACCCAAAACAATCCGTCGGCAATTATCTGGAGAACATTTTTCGGAGGTGCTTATGTCTTATAACTGCGACACCCAAGAAGTGAAGTTATTTTAAACCAAATAAAAAAATTCTTACTTCATAATAAACAAAATAATTACAAAAAAAAACTTTATGCGTGGAAACCCGCTATGATGTACCCCTAACACCCCAAATGTGCGATACTTTCCATGTATTCTCGCAATGAGTCTCTTGCTTCAACTCGTTTACCTTAAAAATGGATCTACTGTGACTAAAAAAACTGGAAAAACAAGTTAAGGTGCATTGGAAGTACATAATTTGGGCTATATATTTGCACAATAGGGGGGGGGAGAAGGATAGTGAGGCTGAATGGCAAATGTGTTAGCTACAAATATTCTGCATGTTATTAAATAAGAATCCAAATATATGCCCAAATTAAATAAGTCCAATGTATTCTGTCACCCGCCACCTGTTTTCCACTGAGCGTAAGCTAGTTGTCTCTATATCCAGACACATGTAATCGGTTTGTTCTCGAGTTTTATACAGCGTAATCTTGGGTGTTATTGTAATAACGGAAAAGTATTGAAGTGATACGAGTTAATATGGTAATTGCAGGGGGATTAGCCTGGTCTCTACAACATAACAACATACCGCGCTGAATCCAGCGGCATGATATACAGGAGGGATAGTAAAAAAAGAAAACTATGATCCGTTTCTCTTGATATTTGAATTATACTGGCTTATCTTAGTTTAAACAAGATTTTTGAAGAAGCTAAATGGAAGTTGTCTGTTATAGTGCCTATCTATATAGAAGCTAAGCAGATCCTGTTCTTCTGACTGATCCTAATAAAATATTACGAAATATGATGAAAATATAATACTTTAGAAACAAGATTGAGCAAGGCCAAATAAAGCACGATTGGAACCATTTGGCCAAAATTAACGTAAGCTCAAAATGAGAACAAAAAAGGATAAAAATCTAGGATAAAAATGAACAAACAGGACCATCAAATGAGACAATATGATGTAAATGCACGGGTGAAAAAAAAACCACCTAGACCATCAAAAGTGACAAGATCAATCCGAGCAACTATGGCAAGGGGCATTAAAAAAAATGTACGAAGCAATTATGAATGAAAATGAAGAACAAAAAATAGGTAATTAGAATACTTGTAACAACTAGAATTAAAATGAGGCAACAACGAAACTGAACAACAAACAAATATACTGTTAAAATAAAAGTGGTAGCGCAAATTAAAAGTAATCAAAAATGAAAACGAAGAACAAAGAAATATGTGATTAGAAGATATACGACAGCGATAACAAAGAAATGTGCGGTTAGAAGATAAGTGACAGTGAGAATAACAGCCAACAGCGGCCATCAGAAGGTGTCAATATTAAATTATAGAACAGAGAATTATAGGGTTAGCAGACACTCGAAAGCGTGAATCAGAATGTTTCAAAAGCGACAGAGAAGAACAAAGAATTATGTTGTTAGAAGACAAGTGAGAACAAGAACCAGATTGAGTCAAAACTAAAAACTAAAGAAGAAAGAAATATTATGTTAGAAGAAGAACGCCATCGCAATCATCGACGCCAACAAAGTGAGGAGCAATATCCAGTAAAAATCTACAAATATACCGTAAACTACGCAAGTATTAATTACAAAAAGAGTTTCACAAACAAATAAGAAACTTGATCTCTTGTCTAGCTTTAGCTGTATTCAACGTAAGCGATGATCAAACCATCAATAGAGGTAATTTTTTCAGCTCCAAAATAACTGGACAAATTCATAACAAAATCAATTTAGTGGCAAATCCATTATAGACTCCTGAATGTAATTTTGAACCACATTCCTATGACCAAATGTACTTTTTAGACCTCGATGAAGCTGCTAAAAAGCGCCTAGCACATCCTTTCGATCAATGGATCTCTCGTAATCCAATGGATCTCTTGGATGAAATATTGAGAGACACCTAAGACTATACTAGAGGTTTACATGAAAATGCCAGAAGTGGAGGATGATTTAAATCGATCTGCTGCTTCACTGGGACATCAGGCTCGCACAGAAGAAAAGTGAAAATGAGAGTCTATATTTAAAAGCCTGCTATGCAGCCGTTGGTCTCCCATATATTTCAACAAACAAACTTTCAAATGGGGATAAATTCATTTATTTAGACAGTGAAAAAATAGGAACAAAGTTTAGATATTTTGATCATATATACAGCGACCAGCATAAGTAGAAATGTATGTATTTTTACTGATTTCTAATAATGATGGTCGCTGTAAATACCTTTTTTTCAGTATCTAAATAAATGGTTTTATTCCCATTTGACATTTTATTTGTTCGTCATAGAAGGACAGGGTGGTCTAAGAAAAGAATACCCGGTACGATACGTACTATACAGTAAGATATATATATATATATATATATATATATATATATATATATATATATATATATATATATATATATATATATATATATATTAATAAACTACATAGAATCATTAACTTTCAATATGTTATGCAATATTTTATAGTATATTTTACAAGGTAAAACAATATATTATATTACATGTTGTTGTAATGTTAAATCATTAGTTTACATTAAAATATGTTGCAATTTTTATTTAGAAATTTATTTTTTGGAAGAACAATAGCTTCTGTAATATATAACTATTGTATGAAGTCACATTGCTCTAACACGAAGCAATTGAAAGAAAAGAAAATAATCACTTTAAAAAACAATTCAAGATATCACATAGATATCGCTGTATTCTTCCACGCTGTTTTGTATTTTATATAAAAGAATGACAACTTATCTCTCTACGTAACCTATTAGTTTTTTTTTTTAAATGTATATAACCTAATTAAAAAATATGCCCGAAATTAAAAAAAAACTTTTTCTGATTAAAATAAAAAGAAGCGAAAAAATATAGAAAAAATAGCCTTCGAACAATTAAAAAAAAAATGAATTAACACCCGGACTAGATTTCTATATTCCGAGACTTTCGTTTAACTGTTCAGATTTGCATAATCTTTAATTACTGTTTTGACGATACAACAATTAACACAACGAAACGAACCAAAAAAAAACAACAAAAATTTATCTCTTTATAATCCATTAGTTTATTTTTACAACTAAAACAAAATTAAAAAATATTATCAAAATTAAAAAAAAACAAGCCTGTTTGTGATTAAGTTTTTATTTCACTTTCACAAAAAAAAAAACTTACTATATTCTAAGGCACTGCATTTCTAAATTAGAGACCTTCGTGATTTAACTTTTCATATTTGTATAATCTTTTATTAGTATTTTGGAGAAGGATCTTTCTTTCAATTGTGTGTACTAACAAAGCAGGTGAAATATAAGCAGATGATATGTAATATAAACCAGATTTGTGCAATAATAAAGCAAATAAAAGGGCTATGGCTGATTTACATGTACAAAGTGACAGTACAAAGCGTCAGAAAATATTTTGTTTTTAAATCTATTTTCAGTTTACACACCTCAAAAATCTTAATTGAAAAAGATTTCCTAACATAAAATCCTTTGTCCAATATTTAAAAAAAAAACATTTATTAAACAGAAAAAACTTTAACAAAGAGAAAACAATACGACATTGCGGGGGGAAATTTATAGAGTTATTGCAGATTAAGCAGTAGTTAAAAAATCATAATGGAAATGCAATATTTGTTATGAGTAATTCCAAATTTAGTTATATACTTTAGGGATCACCAGGAACGGATGGATTATATTCCAAAATTTGTAAAGTATTTGAAAAAAGATCAAATTAGAATCCGCACCTTGTTTTAGCTGCCGTGTTCTGTGTAAAGTATGCAAACACTATGTATAGAAGAACGACGGCACGCTACGGAAGATCGCTCAAGGCAGCCGCCTACGCTGCATTTCACGTAGCTGTGGACATTTCAGCAATGTTGTTTTGTAGCTTTTATCTTGAAGGATTTCAAAACTTAATTTTTTCTGGTATTCTAGATGTCATCGACGGATTTACGAAGGAAGACTGAGGGAGTTTGGTCTGGCTATTTTTAAGAAGTTTAGCAATTTTTCCCAATAAAAATGTAATCTTAAAAAATAAATTAAAAGTAAAAACAGATAATCCTATCAAGGAAAATTACAAAGACAGTCAACGTTCATTAAATAATAAAAAAATATGTCAAAAGAAAGATAAAATTTGTGCTGCCTTAATAGATTATATCCAATGCGACAAAGAATTACCTAATGCAGTGAAAACTCTTAAAAAAGAAATTGACAATTTCTGCTATGACTTAGATGAAAAATATCGTGTAGAATTGTGACAAATGATAATAATAGGAACGAAACTTCCATGATACTAGTTTTACCCCAAAGTCTAGAAAACCCCGCGTTAGAATTTTTCATTCAGAAATGGGAGGACATTTAGGAATAAATAAAACCTTCCATAAGCTAAAGCAGTACTTTTTCGCTACTTCAGCCTTAACAAAATTGGAGGATTACTTAAATAGTTGTGAAACATGTAACTCTAGGAAAAACCCTCAGATTTACCCTAATCCAGCAATGGGAAGAACACCTAAAGTTAGGTTTCCATTCGATATAGTTTCTTTTGATTTGTACGGTACTATTGTTGGATTACCCACATCTAATAAAGGACATATTTGCGTACTTTCAGTAATAAGTCATTTTTCTGGCTTTATGTTTGCTAAATCGTTAAAAAACCAAAGTGCATATACCACGAGCAAAGCACTTGCTAGAACATTTTTTATTTTGTGATCCCAAATACAGTATTAAGTAATAATCGAGACAATTTTGAGGCGAAAAATAACCTATTATTTAGTGTCATTCCTTCACATAAATAAATTGGTAACAACAAGAAAAGAAGGGAACAATAGGAAACCTCCTGTTCCGTCATCGATGAGAGAAATATTTCTATCGGGATGCAAATGTGACAGAATTTCTCTACCTCAAACGCTCTTATGCATATTTCTCTTTTTTAGGCCTAACACATCATTTTGATCAACTTTTCACTTTGATTTGTTTTTTTGTTATCTTTAAGTTGGGAGAGGGTGTCGCAGTTAATTTTTTTCCGGCTACCACCAAATCTAAGAGCGGTTTTGCATGGACTATAGATTTTCACTTCTTCTTATACCCTGTTAGGTCCGGTTAGAGTTAACTCTTTGTTAAATCAGTAAAATACGATTTCCTTTTAATTAACATATTTTCCTTATACCTTGCTGTTCTAATGATAAACTGTGGAACCGTACTTTGTAAGATATTTTGGAAGTATCAACTCCATTTTTTTCGACTGTACCTTTCTTTACCGTAGAAATCCCAGGAACCGGGTAAAGCAATGAATCGAATCATTATTCTCATATTTACAAAGAGGACAAGTAGACCCGTCTTCTTTTAAAACTTTTTTCTGCAAATATTTTTAAGTGTTGATCTATTTAAAGAGCAGATGGCCCTGATCTACATCCAATAAAAGATATGTAGCTGGTAAATACAGCTGAGGGTAGAACTTTTGCCAATAAACTACAGTCACATATTAACAAAAGTTTAGTCTTTTCAAGTTATTTATCTTTTCCATTACTGGACCATTTTACAACGTTCAAAGCAAGGAAAGCAAATAAAAGCAGTGGTAAGATATGACACAACAAGTATAATTGAACTAAACACAATTGTCAACTTTAGCATCAGTTTAAATGTAGAAATCCACTTATCTGCTTGGAAACAAAATCTTTACTTTAAATGAGATGGAGAAAATTGGTAAAAGCCAGTAGAAAACACCAATATCCAAGTCAATGAGTCCAAGATCTTTCCAGGTCTTTGAATACGAAGGAGTCAGTGCAGCAGTTCCTTCGTATAACAAAAATAATGAAGGCTCATCAGAAACATGGATTCTATTACCATTTTGGTTGAGCAGCCTAACTACAATGCAGTCTAATATCAAAACTGTCTAAAACTTTCTAAAACCGGGTTTGCTCCAAATGAACTTAGTCTTGTCTTAATTGGATAATTTATCAAGTCCATGGCCTCTCGCAATGTTTTTCTTTGGGTTTGCTGTACTTGTTCTAACTTTTGGTCACCGGGAGTTTGTATAGACTTATTTAATTCATCATATAATGTTAGGGGTCTATCTATGGGTGTGAAAGGGGGTACCATATCGTCTGGGAATCGTTTCGGGGGTAAGGAGTTGACATTCTATCGAGAAAAAATCGGGGTTTCGAGGAAATGGTATAGTCCAATTCTTCCAACTCTTCGCTTGAAGATGAATCGTTCTCTTACCGTTTTTGCATGATGGGGTCTTAACTTTGGGTGCAATCATATTTGTCATTGTTAAAAATTCTTCGAATTCTTCCTCGTCAGTACTATTCTGAAAATATCCTTGTTTAAAATGAAAAGGTTTTAGTTCCCTTAATATTGATTGGGGTGGTTTATTTTCGTCATTGGAGGATTCTGATGTTGTAGGACATGGGGTCCATGCTTTTTAGAATTTCGCCCTTTTCATACGACTAATATGAATCTTATAGGTTTTTCCAGATTTAGGGTTTAAAAATTTAAATGTAACATTATAGTCATACTTTTTAATTATTCTGCAAGGTCCAGAATATCAATTAGAGAGCTTTTACCCGTCGGCTGTTCTTTCATTTCTTATGTAAACACAATCTCCTATTTGAAAATTAAATTCTCCATTGATATTTGGGATGTTTTTGGCTTCTTGTTTTATTTTTTATTTTTCCATTTTTTTTTTACAAGTTTATAAGTCTTTCTCATTCTATTAATAAATTCTTGTTTATAATCTACGGAATCATTATAATATTGTTTTGATTCTATAAACTCATCGTACGGTATTCGAAAATCTTGTCCGAATACTTTATAAAATGGGTTATAACGTATAACTGGTAAGAAAGCTGTATTAATCACATTTGTTAAAAAGGGTAAGGTTACATGCCAATCTCTTCTATTATGTTTTGTGTAAGTTCCCAAAATATTAGAAAATAGCTTATGTCGCTTTTCAATTTTAACGCTGTCAAATTGGAAATTTGACATACATTTTGTAGCAATACGTACCAGAAAAAAACTATGTAAAGACTCTGGTAAAAAACGACCAAGGACATCCTTCGTTTTTCAAACTGGTGGCTGAAACTGGATACCATGGACCAATAAGATAATATATGCTGGTATTGGTTTCAACATAAAATTCACAAAAGTTTTACGTAAATATTATTAGGAAGCATAAATTGGTCCTATGACCTCTCTAGTGTCCTCTTATTCCTCTTTCTACCATTCCTTTTTTTTACGGGAAAGCAGGTGAATCTCTCCTTGTTCAAAGCAAAATTATGTAAGTAGGCTCAATCTGTTTTATTGAAGGCATGAAAGGAGTTGTTGATATCTCCAACACCTCCTCTTCCTCTCTATTTGTGTGCTGCTTGCAGTTGGACTAAAATTTCTCGTTTTATAATAAGTAAAAAGCTTTCAGTTTAGTTTTTACTGCATCTTTTAAAACAAATCTGGGTCACTGAGTAAGTAGTAGGAACAGAAAATTCACAACAATTTTATATCAAATAAGGTAACATTTTCCATTTTATATCTAAAACTAAAACCATATGTTAGGTATGAAAAATGGTTGGACTTACCAATGTCCAAAATAAAGCACAAATAATTGTCTGCTTAATTTGAAGGCTTAAAAAAGCGCAAAATAGTGGAACAAATGACCCCCCCTAACTTAAACTGCATATTTCATTTTTTGTTAGTGTTTCGTGAGCATTATTATATTCGAAGCCTTGGAGAATAAAGCCAAAGGAATGAAAAAAAAGTCGTAAATATTCAGAATTTGAAACCTAGAAATTTTTGAACATAAATCCCAAAATATCTTTTTAATAATTTAGGATACAAGAAAATTTAATATGTATTGAAAACTATAGACAGCACAATATGAATATTGTGAAATAACAAAATGAATGATTATTGCGGAAATCATTTCAGATAAGATGGATTATGCAGCATCAACTATGTAATAAATAAAAATTACATGCATATAGTTGCCTCATAATATTACTAGATTAGAAAAATAGCCATTGATATACTTATATATCCAAAATTAGAACTGAAGACATTGAAGGATCTTTGTAAGCAGAGGAATTGAAAATTTGCTATTTTAGACAGGTTTTTTCAAGGTGGGCCTTCATTGGGTTCCCTGTGTGCATTCATGAAGATGTGAACGTCTTAATATATTAATCGATAATCTAGTTCAATTTATTTTGTATTTACAGATAACTACAGATCCAGGATTGGGCGTTGCAAGGGATGGTAACCTTATCATTGAGGATTTAAACCCTCGTGATGCTGGACAATATGTTTGCTCAGTATCCACTCGCTGCCAAACATATATAGTTCATTGCCTCTATGTTGCATGTAAGTGCTTTCCAATGATAACTGAAAGTTATTCTTCCAATGTTTTGTGCTTATGATCCTGGCAATATGTGTTTTTGAACTTAATTAAATAAAATGTTTGAAGACAACATCATTGAAGGGATGAAACTCAGCTTCATCCAGCTAGATTAAATAAAGAAACTAGTTTTTTTTTAACTGAAAGTAAGGAGCAACATTAAAACCTAAAACAAACAGAAATTACTCTGTGTATGAAAGGGACTGCTCCATTCTCAACGTCCCACTCTTCACTCTAAAGTTTGACTCTTTTACTCAATTCTACTTTATTAAACAGTAAAAATCCATTTTATAGGAACAGGAAATTCACAACAATTTTGTAGCAAATGAGGTAACATTTTCCACTTTTTATCTAAAACTAAAACCATATGTTAAGGATGAAAAATGTTTAGACTTACCAATGTCCAAAATAATGCACAATTACTTTGTGCTTTAATTTGAAGGTTTAAAAAAAAGCACAATATAGTGGAACAAATGACACACCTAACTTAAACAAGTAAGATTTTATTTAATTTCTTTGATTCTTATTTAATTTTTTTGCGAGTATTTCGTGAGCATTAATATATTCGAAGGCTTGGAGAAAAAAGCAAAAGGAATGAAAAAAAAGTAGTAAATATTCAGAATTTGAATCAACGCCCAACTCTTTATGCTAAAGCTTGACTCTTTCTCTCAATTCTACTTTATTAAACAGCAAAAAAGTAATAACCCGTTTTATAGTTTCGTTAAAAATTGAGCCAGGTCGCTCCTTACTACAGTTCTTTACGCAGAACTGTTTGATCAATACGAATATTTAGTGTTCAATTCAAAATCTTCTGCAACGCCACTTGATTGCGGTTTATTTTCTGTAAATTGTGTCGAATCTTTCCAATGACTTGAGATCAGTATTTGTAAATCGCTTACGTTATTTCGTTTTCGGGTATTGAGTGATATTAAAGAGAAGCTTAAACTGGGGTACGCAAAAATTTTCTCCAATAGGGAAAGATATAAGAGAAAAGCACTGCCTAATTTGCACTCGAGTTTTTGTGACCATTCAGTTTTGTTCCCAGCTGGCCTTCATATCATTTTTCGACCAGGAAATATTATCGATATTAGAATTATGTATTTCGATATTGCAAGTTTTGATTGTATATGCCTGGCAGATACAGTAATAGAAAGATTATGCGGATATTTGGCGCTCCAGATGTTGTAAGTTTTTTTTTAGACAATGCAGCCGTCTTCAAGAGAATAATTATGCCACCTTATGTGTTAACCACCCTCTTCTCCGAGTAGCCATAGCGCATTGAGTGTAATATTTATTTATTTGTGTTGATGTTAAATGCATTTTTTTCGCTTTTCTTGTGTTATTCCTATAGAACTTAATGTATAGCAACAATGAGGAACTCAAGAGTAGAATAAACCATTACAAGGCAGCAAAACCGAATTTATGATTTGAACAAGGTTTAGATTAACCAAACCAAGAAAGACCAATCTGAACAATAAAAAAAAATTAAGAGAAAACTGGATAAACATAGAAGAACAGTAATTGATTACAAATAACATGACTTAAAGAGTGTTAGTTGGAGTAGGCTTTAAATACGTTATTTATATTTAGTGCAAATTTGATTATATGAAGTCGATTTGGGATAATTTTAGTTCATTTCTTTTGTGTGATATAGTGTTCATACTATAAGACTTTTTACAAAAAGATTAATTTTGCTTTAGATAATTTTAAGAATTTAATACAACAAGCAACAGTAGAATCAACTGAAATACAGACCCATGATCCTTAGTTCAAAAAAGGATCGAGATTGTGGAATAAAGGTTTATCTTCAAAACGGAAACCTTATAGACATGCCTAACACAGTCACAAAATATTGAGAAATTATCGGAAAGCGACAAAAATATGAAGTACGGAAGAAACAAATATGAGGTCAAAAGCAAAACAGATATCAGAGATCAAAAGCAAAAAAGGATGGCTGGAAGAACTTTAGTGAGAATAGAGAAATTTCAGACAATTGAAAACTATTCTTAAAATAATTAAGTCTATAGAACCTGCAATTAGACCTAATCATATCACTAAAGATTCTTGTTTAATAAGAACATCAACTAAAGGTGCAGGCAAAGAAATTTAACAGAAGTGGTTGGGTAAAGATGAAGTTACGTACAAAAAATGCCTAATGTAATGACAAATACATGAACATAACACAGGGGAACTTCATGACTTGTTAAAGGACTTTGATTTCCTGTACATAAGCATACTGGTCCCTAGGGATTTATCAAGTCAATTTAATTTACTTTTGGTAGAGGATGGGGGTATGAGCTGAACACCTTCAAAACAAAATCTTAATGCCGACCTTCACCCAAAACAGAATATTGTTGTACATCACACTCTTTTCCGGTGGATGCTGGCCAACGGTCTAAAAGTCAAAAAGATCCATAAAGTCCTCCAGTTTGATCAAAAGTCACATATGAAGACGTTTATTGACACCTTGTAACCAACCCAAAAGAATATGCCCGAATCATTGCAGATCCTAATTTCACTTTGTTCACGATCATAGACTCCAATATGGTTCTTTTACATGGGAAAATTGAAAATATTAGAAATTTTAAAGAAAATCATGCAGGAATATTATTACAATGTGGGTAAGCTCCAATGGCAGGGGGAGGGAAAAGTTAAAGTTTATAAAGGGAATACAGATTTACTATTGTTAAAAGTTAAAACTGAAAATACTTCAGATGATTTATCAAATGTTAAGCAAAATAGCTCTGGAATACCACAGCAACTGGGACGAGTCCACTATAATAACTGAGACGACTCCATTATAAACGGAGGAGTCTGTTTTAATATATTGTTCGATAATCTAGTGCAATATATTATGTATTTTCAGAGAACCCCAAATCCAAGATTTGGTCTAAAAAGTGATGGTGATCTTACAATTAAAGGTCTAATCCCTGGTGATGCTGGACAATGTGTTACTCTACTGGCAACCGTGTGTATCTAGTTTATAGTCTCTCTAGTTTATGTAGTCTTTCCAATGACACCTGAAAATTATTTTTCCATTGTTTTGGGCTTCTGCTCCTGGAAATATATGATTTTGATTTGCAATTAAATTGTGATTCTGCTGTATCAATGTTTATCTGCCTGGTATAAATTTTTAATGTTTATATAAATCATAAAGAAAATCATGCTGGAATATTATTACAATTTGAGTAAGCTCCAATGGCAGGAGGAGGGAAAAATTAAAGTTTAGAAAGGGAATGCAGATTCACTATTGTTAAAAGTTAAAACTGAAAATATTTTAGACGATTTATCAAATGGTAAGCACAATAGCTCTCGAATAATACAGCAACTAGGAAAAGTCCACTATAATAACTGGGACGACTCTATTATAAACGGAGGAGTCCGTTTTAATATATTATTCGATAATCTAGTGCAAAATATTATGTATTTAGAGAGAAACCCAAATCCAAGATTTGACCTAAAAAGTGATGGTGATCTTACAATTGAAGGTCTAGCCCCTGGTGATGCTGTACAATGTGCTGCTCTACTGGCAACCGTGTATAACTAGTTCATAGTCTCTGTGGTTTATGTAAGTGCTTTCCAATGACACCTGAAAATTATTTTTTCATTGGTTTGGGTTTCTGCTCCTGGAAATATATGTTTTTGATTTGCAATTAAATTGTAATTCTGCTGTATCAATATTTATATACCTGGTATAAATTTTTAATGTTTATATAAATCACATGCCTTTTCTTAAATATCCTTCTTTATATTGTGTTGAATAGCCGGGGGGAGCCAGATGGAACTTCTTACCATCTCAAGACTTGACAAAATGTCACCTCTGTGTATACTACAGAAACCACAGACAGGCGGCACAAAATGTCAACCCTCTTCCGGTAACCCTCAAATAGCACTTTTCCCTATACATGATATTAATCAACTGTAGCTCTCTCCGAGCTAGCAACCATCAAAAAAGAAACACTCCCCATGTACATAACACTTAAAGCCATCTATACTACAAGACATTTCTACAGCAAATGTGCAGAATATCAAGCTCAATGCCATGATTATCTACCAGTATACAACTATAAGAAAAGCAATTATATCCTGTTAGAAAAAAAGTTTGCAGAAAGATTTGTTCTTGAATCATTCTAGAACACAAACCTCAAAAGGTTTACAAACAAAGTTTAGTGATTCAAAATATATTTTAACAAAGTAACCAAAATATAATTTTTTTTTTTATTAGCAATAACACTCTTTTTTAAATTATCTATATCACAGTTAAATTACTGTGGCTGCAGAAAGAGAACAAATTTTATCAGGCCTGACACGAACACATGATGTTATTCTGCTTAGATGGGAGAAAAGCGAAAGAGCTGGGCAGAAATTTCGCAAATATTTTCTTAGAAAGATCCAATTATCTAAATTTACGTGAAAAAAATACCTTGAATTTAGTTGAAATTTAAAATGGACGAGTGGGAAGTAACCCTAATGTTTGTAATTTAATGGTTGATAATGTGCTTAATGCTAAGTATAAACTCAGGGTTAATGGAAAAGCTTCCAGACGTCGTGATTGCCTCGTGATTCTACACCTTAATACACAAGGTTTATCGTCATCCTTTGATAAATTGAAACTTTTATGTGTGGATTGTTCTTATCCATATATCATCGATCTCTGCAAAATTTTTGTCACAAAAATATCTGACGTAATTCTTGAGTTTACAGGGTATGTTTCCGAAAAGCGACTACGCATAACTATGAGCAAATGTGACAAACAACCCCCCTCCCCCTACAGAACTCAGAACCAAATCCCTCATTTGTTCACTTTAGAAAGTTTTAAAATAAGAGTCTTTTAAAAGTCTAAGGATTTTAAAGTTAAAATTCATCATCCCATAGGATTCGTGCTTTTGGCACAAGTTCTACAGCAAGCAAAAAATGATACTTTTTAATCTATCAAAATTATATTCAAAAATGTAACTTTTGAATAAAGCCAACTAGAAACCAGATTTCTATTACTGGTTTGGTCAACGAACTAGAGGTGAAAATCCTCGTTGTAAAAATAAATCTTTTGCAAGGAGGTTAGACCATATGTTTGATAATAAAAAGAACAGTTGTATCGCAACATTTTTGAGGTCAATCTACCCAGTGCTCAATTTAGAAATCCGGGTTGATTCTGGATAAATAAGGCGGACCTGGAAGCCAGGAGAGTATTCAGTAAAGTTCTGTCGTTGATGCACTACATACAGCTAACACATACTGAAGTCATTTTGTCTGAAGTTGTATATGAAGTAAGAAAATAAAGTTATTGTCAGTAATTGTCTTTGTCTATGAGTCAAGATATCAGGTACAGTTCCTTGTCTGTTGGATCGTTCCCAAGGGAATCTGCACAACTCAGGAGACCTGAACATCACGATAATGATTCTGTCTCCATGGTTATAGGGATTTGTTTATAGAACCCTCTTAGTCTATATCCCTTAGCTACCCTGCTCCCATGTTTAGATTCGTACATCCCGTTAACAAATCTTCCTAAGCCCCCCCCCGTAACACAAAGATGGTCTTGCAATTTATATATTAGATATTTTGAATTATAAGGTACGCGAAGATGTGTCAAAAAATGTTGAAGGTATTTTCGAGTCTTTGTTCATTGAGGTATATACTTTATCCCGGGAGGTGATAATTGTAGGAGAAGTGTATAGACCACCAAGTGGTTCTTCTTTGTTTTGTTTTGTTAAAGTGTTTAATAAAGTAATTGAGTCTATGCATCAGCAGCCTTGTGAAATAATATTAACGGGTGACTTTAACATAAACCTCATGATTTCCGGCTGATTTTCTTTCAGCAATGCTGACTCATTGCCTCTTACCCACGATCATGATTCCAACTAAAGTTACTGATAAGTCAGCTGCTTTATTAAATAATATAGTTTCTTCTCTGGTTGAACATGAAAGTACGGTTTTGATTAATGATATTTCAGACCATTTTCCAATAATTTGTGATTTGTTGATGAGACTCTTGACCGGAATTTAAATCCATTTTTCACTATAAGTCCAACTTTCCAATATATTTGCCACTCTCCCACCGTATTATCTACAATAATTACCACTAGAAATTATAATGGATGATTTTCCATTATAATTGCAAATCCGTGAACAAGAACCAAATATAGTTGATTCTAGTTTGGCATTGTGGAGTGACATGAGAGGTGTAGCATAGGTGGGAAATGGTAACGCTGGCGATGAGGAGGGGGGGGGAATTAATGCCAGGTTTTTTTCTCACTCAATTGGACTATCTGTCTTGGCTTTTTTCTACAATTACCCATAACTTGATGCCCACAACTATTCCATTCTAATTCATTGGATCCCCTCGGATCCAATTCGGATTGGATCTGGGGACGTTGGGAGATGGAGGGGGGAAACAGAAATCTTGGAAACTGGAAACCTTGAAAACTCTGTGTGGGGAGATCGGGATGAAAATCAATGGGAAGAATAAACACAAGTTCTAGATATGTGATTGATATAATCGGACCAGATACGATCTCTTTGGGGGATTTGGGTGATTTGTGGTGCTTTGGCGAGTTCGAGAATCAGTTCTCAAACTAGGTTCCGACCTCGTCACAAGTGCCTTAAGAGCTCTTGGCTGTTGTTTCTATTAAAATATAATTTAATAATTGTACCGTCAGTTCTTTCAATTTTATCGTAATAAAACATAATAAATAATAAAAAAAATAACTAATAATAAATACAAATAATAATAATTAATATTATTTTAAATAAGATTACTTAATAATAATAATATAAGATTATTTTAAATAATAGTAACAAATAATAAATAATTAATAATACCATAAAAATAATAAAGCAGCAAGAACAGATCCAATACTAGCATATAAGAAAGGTTCCTATCAGCTGGCTTACTATTTGAAAAAGCTTTTTTATTTGCTTAATTTACATCATTGCGAGATCAGATTTACCACTGTATCACAGTATCTAGATTTTTTTTAAGAAATATTTTAGCCTATTTTGTGTATATGATATTTCAGTGCAATATCCTCTTTATAACGGGCTCTAAAATTTTCACTAACCTCTACATATATATTGCAGCTATTGCGTGCTCGTCCTGTTTAGATCATTGTCACCCATTTAAACCGGCATGTAACAATACGGTGAGTTTAATTATATTTAATTATATTCTGGTATTTAAAAAAAATACAAAGTTGAAACAATAGGGAAAAATTCACAGAACTGACCGGGAGAGAACAGTGAATTTACCAGGAACTCTATCCATGAAAACAGTGATTTTGAAGAAATAATGTGGTCTGATTTGTAACAGATAAATGTTTGTGTTTGATAAAAAAAAAAAACAAAAAAAAACAAGAAGAACTAGACCTACGTTGCCTGGGCAACTTGAAGTGTTGTGGCAACCTTTGTCCGGCTTTGCCGACTAAAGTGTTGCGAGACCCACACTTTGGTTTTGTTTCTTCGCTATCAATCAGTAATCACATGATCAAAAGCTATTCCTCAGCGTTGAAAAAGCAACAACAAAATAGTATCGAAAGACGGGACTAAATTGACTTTGCAGCCAATTGAACTTTATCCTTTTCAATCGTAGACATCGTGACGGACAAAAACTCGGAACAATAACTTCTATAATCTAGTTGTTATTATAAAGCTATCCCTAACTTATCACGATCAAAACACCTTAGATGACATTCTATTAATTATCACGAAACAATCTCATTGTTTTACATTCTCGTTTGTGCTTGTTTCTTCACTGTCGGTTCAATGATGAAATTGTCAGCATATCGAAGTTTTTAAAACGGTATGTTGAAACAAGAACGCAATCAGTTATCGCATGACCAAAGGCTATTCCTCAGCGTTGAAGAAACAACAACAAAATAGTAACGAAAGCAGGGACTAAATTAACTTTGCAGCCAGTTGAACTTTATCCTTTTCAGTTGTAGATATCGTGACGGATGAAAACTTGAAAAAAAAATTATATAATTCAGTTGGTATTATAAAGCTATCCGTTTCTTTTCAGGGAATAAAATACCATAGGTTACACTACTTATTACGAAAGTACCTCATTGTTTTACGTTATCGTTTGTACCCGTTGCGTAAACACTTAATTTTGTAAGATTTAAGGAGATAGAATACTCTTTCTATGGATTAAAATACCATAGGTTACACTAATTATTACGAAACTACCTCATTGTTTTACGTTATCGTTATTACCCGTTGCGTAATCACTTAACTTTGTCAGATTTAAAGAGATCGAATACAAATTGCACCAATTTGCACAAATTTCTAGCCCAAAAGGAACAAATTCTTACTTACAAGTCCCTCTCCCGTGATAGACATCAAGTTCACCGGAAACAAATAATGGGTACACGAACTAGCAAAAGTTGCAAACTGCTCATCGCTGAAGATGATTATAGCCCAACAGCCTATTATTACTTACAAGTCCCCTACATGTCTTACCACTGGAATCAAATTGGTTTAACCATCAAATACACCGGAAACATATAATAGGTAAACCAACTAGCAAAAGTTGCTAACCCCTCATTGCCGAAGGTGATTATTACCTAACAGCCGACTGTTGTTTACAAAGTCCTCTATATGTCTCACAATTTGTATCGACCTAGATTTCGTTTCAGTGTGTACCTTACTACTGAAGCTGTCGACCCCTTGAAAATTTCAAACTGGTATACCTCATGAAGGAATTTTTGTGCACATAAACAGATGTCATATACTTTGATCAGCTCATAAAGAGCTATCGATTGCCTTCGAAAAAAAAATTCCTTCGGTCTTAGTTCAAAAGTGGATTTTTTTTTTTTTCGTAGGCCAACTTTCTAACGCCACCACTTAGAAAGGGGCAAGGACAAGCTCCAATTTCTTTAGCAATGAGAGAACTTTTAAAGAATATTAGGTATATCTGATACCATTTCTCTACCGCAGTCCCAAGTTTGAAAAACTGAATGATAAACTCAGCTGAAATTATGAACAGAAATGGGTAGAAACAATAGATGGCAGCACTTTCAACCCCGTGGGAAAATGCCATATTTTTTGCTTCTGTAAATTTTCTATTAATCAATCAAAGAAGATATATTGGCTGTGGGGCTGGGTAACTGCCGCTTATATTTAACACTTATAGATTTTAGTCCATCTTCAATTTGAGAGAGGTGCATGCCTGCTTGCCTGCTAGAACAGAGCTTTCCAATCGAAAGCAGAAATATGTTTGATGAAACGAAAGCTTGGCTGCACAGCTTAAGATCTAACTCCACTTCACTTCGCACACCATAGGCTCTGGTTCGTGGACAAGCAAAACCAATTCTTTTTGGCCCCAGATAAGAGTTCTGCGGAGCTCTTCAAAATGTAATGTCATATTCATCAATCCGGCCTGAGGGCATACTTTCCATAAAAACCGCACAGGTTAGACCCTTACCAGTTTGCAGGAATAAGCTGAGACTGGCGGCATAAGAAAAAAATATGGGACATAACCAAAGTGCTGCTCTCGCAACACAACAATAGGAATTTTTTAAGACAGTGGGAAACAAATTAGAATGAATATTTCGGCCCTATGTCCATGGGCCATCCTCAGTAATACAAATAAGAAAAAACAACTTACAAGAGGATAAAATCAATAAAACTAAAATGAAAAATTTTTCAAAACAGTCCCAGCATCCTTACCTCAGTGAAGTTCAACCAGGACTAGTAAAAAGATTCTTAGGAAACATGGCAATTCATTGAAATGAAAGAAAATGATTTAAAAACACGTTTTTGATGCCAGCCTAGCTTTTTTCGCTGCTGATCTTATAGGTCTATTGGTGACTGGTTCTGTGTTAATATATATTGTTTTTTTTAAACATTTCGTAAGGTCATTTTTAATTCAATTTGTGTATAGAGCATTCAGTGAATATTCTCCTAAACCCCAACTTAAGGAAATATTATTAGTACTCTTAAGTCTGATTTCAATTGCTTCTCGAACTACTTGCTTTGTGCCTAGATCATTGCTAAAATTGGCGGATTCTTCAAATAGTATTTTGTGGCTATGATTTTCAAAAACATTACTGCTTAAAGCAGAATGAAAAGAAACAGAAGTAATATTAGAATTCAAAGCTTTGGTGATATCATCTTTATGTTGTTGTAGGCGTTTCTCGAAATTCTGGTGGGTTCTCCTTACACAGAATTTGCCACAGTCGCATGGTATTTGGTAGACGAGTATTTGATGGCGAGTAACTGGAGTTTTATCTTTACCAGAATATAGGAGAGTTTACCCAGGAAAGTTTTAGGAAAGTTTAACCAAGGTCATTAAAACGTCACAATCTAATCCTGTTGCAGAAACTTTTATTAAGTCCTAATTTTCATTTATTTTAATTTCTCGGACTCTGCTACATTAATATTTGTATACATATAAACAATGTCGAAACTAGAGATAATTGTGTTTTCTGAGATATTTACGTTTTCAACTAAATCTACCGAAATATAAATGATAAATATTCCGCCGATTTATTCCGCCATAAATCGTTTCTCTACGCTTTATAGTGCCAGGTTATTCGGAAAATTTAAGATCCTCATTGCACTAGATATTACTAGCTAAGCTTAGTTTTCACACACAAAAAAGTAGCAGTGATTTTTATGGCTTGTTGTGTAGTATTTTCTTGACAATTATTGTGCAATTGTTTAATTCTAGGGTATTCTTTTATTCTAGGGTAAGGCTGTACCAGTGACCAGTGTACCTGGTGGAAACTCAGATGCAAAAATGCAATTTTGAGTTTTGGCACTTATTCTTTTCGCTGGCTACTGCCTTTCTTCTACCCTATCCAGCCTTTCAGACAAATGGATGATGAAGAACCCCCAAAGAGGACCGTACGACTTTGGCCTTTGTAAGGCTTGTGGGGCTTTAGGAAATTACCGCCTGTCAATTATTATTGAAGTACTACAGTTCCAGCAACTCTTAAAGACCTTTATCCCACCGCTGATGTTTTCAATTTTTATGGTCTTGGATCTGATTTTAGCCATCTTTTATTTCAGCGTTGAAGGTGCAGCACAGGTGAGGAATAAAATTGAGCTTTTTCTTGGGGGCCAAGGAATTATAAAATTTCAGTTCGCTTAGATTTTTTATGGATATATAATTGCTTTGGCATTATAGTGGCTTCCAGGATTAAGTTTATTTTTTTGGTTCTTATAGCAGTGAAAAATTAAATTTAACTGTTTCGTGGTGGCTGAAGAATTAAGATATTTAATGTTTATGTATTTTTTTTTGCACTTTTGATTAAGCGTTCTATAATTTCCATTGAGCTTTACTCTTAAAACCAATCGAAAATTTTATTAATAATATTTTCAAATTATTTCAAAGTTTGGGTGCTTTAAATTTTGATATTTGAGACTGATCTTGGGGATACATAGCCTACTAATACTTTCTACTTCTATTGTAAAGATAACTACTTATTTCAAAAACAATTTTTTTTAAAGTAGAAATGGAACAAACAAAAAACTATTTTCTTTGAAAGTTAAACAGCTATATTAAAACTAAAAAAACAATTATAAACTTACTCAGTAAAGGAATTAAACTAAAAAATGATTAAAAACTAACATGAATGCAGAAGTCCAACATAAGTTGAAATGAATTTGTAACTCAAACAAAATATCTAATAAACTAATATTTGTATTGGAAGTGTATTTAAACTTCCAACTAAAACTTTTTTTCCAACTTTGAAACTTTCCAATTTGCAACTTTAAACTTTTCAACTAAATCTACCGAATTATAAATGATAAATGTTCCGCCAATTTATTCCGCCATAAATCGTTTCTCTACGCTTTGTATTGCCGGGTTGTTCGGAAAATTCAGGATCCTCATTGCGCTAGATATCACTAGCTAAGCTTAGTTTTCGCGCAAAAAAAGTAGTAGTGATTTTTATGGCTTGTTGTGTAGTATTTTATTGACAATTATGGTTTAATCACTATCGCGACTTTTATTCTATCGTTAGGACAATATGACCGCAGATGACCTGAACCATACCTCATCAGCTCACTCAGTCAAATTTTGGAGCTTATCAATCCTGAGTGTTCTTCTGGGCTGTTTTTTTTCTTCTGTTCAAGTCCTGTCGGATTGCTGGGCACTCAAGACCCTGAGAGGTTTGATTAAGTATATTTGAACTAATATGTATAAGCTAATTTTACTAAAATGTGGCCGGTGTTCTGTTAGTTTTAATCAGTTTTTGAGAAAAATGCAAGTGTATTACTCTAGTGCCAAAGACCTGGATTTAGAAAACCGTTACTTTTTTTGTATGTTTTACAAGATGTTTTGTTTTAAATGTTATGTTATGTTTTGAATTTAGCTAAACTTAATGCAAATTCCATCTTCTATCGATTGGTCTAATCTTCTAAATTACGATAATGTGGATGTTGTTACAGAATCTTTTTTAGAAAAATTCCTCCTGGCTCTTGATGATAGTTGCCCTGAGGTTAAAATTCGTAGAAATAAATATAATATCCTGAAGCAACCGTGGATAACACCAGAACTACTCAAATCTATCCGGGTATAAAATGAGTTGTTTAAGTTATTTTTGACGGACCCATCTAAATCAAATAAATAAAATCCAATTTAAGAAGTATAAGACTTGTCTAACTAAAATAATTCGCGGAGCTAAGAAGATATTATTTTGAGGCATTTCGGCATGCTTCAAATTCACCTAAGAAAACTTGGCAACTAATTAATTCTTGTCTTGGTCAAAACCTGCCTTCAAAGAGTCCTATAGAGATACAAAATTTAGCTGGACAAATTATAAAAGGCGATGTTCATAAAGTGGCAGATTGCCTTAATGATCACTTTGCTTCAATTGGAGAGGTTGTGACTGAAAAATTACAGAAAGGAAATTCTTTGAGTAATAATAGATTTATAAAGTATTTATCAAGTTCATCAGATATATCAATATTTTTTACTCCTGTATCGGAAGTTGAACTGTTGAATATATGTCTATTAATGAAGAAGGGTGATTCTCAAGGAGTTGATGGATCTTCGAAAAATACTGTCAAGTCTATTACGCCTATTATTAGTAGAATTATGGTTCATTTAATTAACCTTGCATTTTCAACAGGAATGTTCCCAAGTTTTTTTTAAAAGTGCTAAGATAATTCTATTGCATAAAGGGGGGGGGGGATTCTGCGAGCTCATCTAATTACAGGCCAGTATCCATATTATCTGGGTTTTTCTAAAGTAATTGAAAGGTGTTTTTACAGTAGAATGAATAAGTTCTTGGAATCGCGGCGAAGCTTTCGACACAATTTACCATAAAATATTGTTTTATAAGTTAGATAATTGTGGAACTAGAGGCCCAGCCCTGAATTTTGTGAAATCATATTTACATGGTCGGTATCAGGTAACCCAAGTTAATGATTCCTTGTCTATGCCTCGTCATCAGTCAAAAAAGGTTGGCGTTCCACAGGGGTCCACACTTGGTCCCTTGCTATTCCTAATTTATATTAATGATTTTTGCAACTCTTCTGACGGGGGGAGTTTCAACATTTTGTTTGCTGATGATACAGGCTCAACTGTAGTTGGCGAGTCCACTGATGAATTGAAGCAAAAGATTAAGGGAGTTTTAACAGCATTGGTTGACTGAGACCAGCGTATTTCTTCTCGATTTATTGCGGAGAGATCGACATTTTCACCGAGGAACATGGTAACAAGCGGATGGAGAAAATTTCATACTGTTTATGACGATACTAAATCACTTAATATAATAAGACATGAACTTTTAAATTTTTTCCGAGAAACTTTTCACCATTAATCATTTTTGATTTTTTTTTCTCTCTGTGGATTTTTTTTCAAACATTTTTTTTTTTAATTCATCGTCTGATTGCTCATGATGTCATTCTTCGTGCATGTCTGTTTGATTGTTTTTTTTGTGATATTCATTTTGTCTTTCTGCTCTGTGTGGTCGGCCGTGGACTTGGGTATTGGATCTTATTTATGTTGTAAATATTGATGGGGTCATCACAATCACGAGCTCTGTCTCTCCGTGGTGACCCAGTGTATTTTATTTGTCATCCTTATTATATTAATAAATTAAATTGAATTACATTACAAGATAATGATAGTGTAGACACTGAGTAAGCAATCCAGAAGTTATTTGTCAAAATTAATAATTTACGGGGAATCTTATGACTATCGATTAATTGAAACAGAGTATCTATAAATTCAGGGAACAAGAAAGAAGGTCAGTTGGGTGGGGCATTTTGTTATAAATGGTTTCTAAGAATCCAGTTCTCGTTTTTCTTATGCCAACACCGTTTTAATGCCATGAAAGATATGTTATTTACATCGCGTAACTAATATGGCGCGTAACACCTTTATTGCTGTTGGTGTGGCGCGAAGCACATCACTAACTTGTCCTTCAGTCGTATTGTGTCGTTGGTTCTTATAAGGAGGACTAAAATATGAAGTGTGTTCTTGTGTCGTTCTGTGAAGTTCTGGCGTTCTTGGGTCCTTTCAGAAACTATCGCTTTTCTCTGTCTATTTTCTTTTCTTCTCTGAGACCTAATAAAAAAAATAAATTGAACCAGAACTGTGAATGTGTGTATTGCTTTCAGGTAAGTTCAATTGGAATATTTAACATGCCCTTTAATTTCTATGTGGGAAGGTAATTATAAAAATTTACATGGAAATCGACGTCAATGACTTTCCAAATCATGTCGAAGAAAAATAACACATACAATAGGTACTTTAGTTTTTTTAAAGCATAATAATTGGCTAATACTAAAGATTGCCGAAAGATGACCAGTTGCGGTTGTCTTCCTTGCACCCTGGTCAAAATCTTAATTTTAACCCGATACCCCATTCACATTGTTCCTTTAAAGCAATGATCTCATGTCCATAAAAAGGATCTTAATGTCGGGTGATAAACGTGCTAGGAGTGGCCAGATCGTGACTCAGCAACCATGTTTGGCTCCCAACATATGGCATTTAGCAGGTGGACCCATGTTGTATCAGTGCCATGTTTAATACACCTCAAGGTAAATTGTAAAAACTTAATCAGGTTTTGGAACGTTGTGGTTGTCACCATTTCAGAGGGATTAATTTAGTGCTCCTTTTTTTGTTCATTTTGTACTTACTCTACAATATCATTTCTACTGTTCCTTTGAGGGTTGTATATAAACACCCCATATCCTGATTTAAATAACCCATGATTTGATGCAATTCCTTTACATAAATATATTGGTAACAACCACAAACCACCCTCAAACCAGTGGTAAAATTGAAAACGACATAAGCTGTTTTCTAATATTTTAGGAATTTACACAAAAGATAATAGAATAGATTGGCATGTAACTTTACCCTATTCAACAAATGTGATTAATACAGCCTTCTCACCAGTTATACGTGATAACCCATTTTATATACTATTCGGACAAGATTTTCGAATCCCGTACGATGAAATTATGGAATCAAAACATCGAAAAATCAAAAATAAAACAAGAAGCCAAAAACATCCCAAATATCAAGGGAGAACTTAATTTTCAAATAGGAGATTGTGTTTAAATAATAAATGAAAGAAAAGCCGAAGAGGGTAAAAGCATACAGATCGACATTCTGGACCTTACAGAATAATTAAAAAGTATGACTATAATGTTACATTTCAATTCTTAAGCCCTAAATCTGGAAAAAACCTATAAGACTCATATTAGTCGTATAAAAAGGGCAAAATTCTAAAAAGCATGGACCCCATGTCCTACAACATCGGAGTCATCCAATGACGAAAATAAACCACCCCAATCAATATTAAGCTTTTCAATATTAACCTTTTAGGAACTAAAACCTTTTCATTTTAAACAAGGATATTTTGAGAATAGTACTAACGATGAAGAATTCCACGAATTTTTAACGATGATAAATATGATTGCTCCGAAAGGGTAGAACCCCCATAATACAAACACGGAAAGACAACGATTCATTCTTACCTATATCATCCTGAGTCATTCACATTAACACTAACGGCAGACTCGGCTGGAAAGAAAGGGGTCACAATTGCATCCCCTGAAGAAAAAAATGGTTCGTTAAAAAAAAAGGATATCAACGGACCAGGAGCAAGATCAGGACGTCTTCGACCTGGAGGCAGAGTTTTGGCCCTAATGGTAAAACAATAGCCAGTTTAGGTCGTGTGAATGCTGCCTTACTCCTTGCAGATCTTTATCCTGGGGATAAAGTGGATATATTGGTTGAATGCGATGTTGCTCACAATTTGTTACATAAATCTGGCATAGTCTTTGATGTCAAGCTGGCGAATCACTGATCAATGCTTGGATTAGAAATGAGCGGTTGAAAATTGAAAGAGCCGGGCAGTAATTTCGCAACATTCCGTAGAGGTTTAAGTATACGTTTGCCGTCTTTTTATGAAATGCCGTTCATTTTTACATAAAAAGTCGTTGCAACAGATCAGTCTTCTTGTAATTGTAAAGTTCAAATAAAAATCAAGGGTTCTAAACCTTAAATTAACTAAATCCTCATTCAGTTATTTTATATTCTTCTTTCTCTCCCATTTTCCCATTTTAAAAGAAATGGAACCCTTAACATGTTTTTAAGTCAATTCTCTTAGGAATTTAAACACACAGTGCAACACAGTGCATGCTCTAATTACCGTCGACTGAAACATTTATCTAAAGATATATCTCTTAAAACTCTGCAAATGATTGGTGTTTTTGACCCTCTTTGGCCATTTTTTGAATTGAGGTAATTTACTTATGTTGTATGTTGTTATGCTGCTATGTTATTTATGTTGTTATGTTTTTTGTCTTGTTTTTTCTTTTTTTTGTGTGTTTGCTCCACAGTTTAATGTACTTAGTGGGTTATAAGTAAATTATTATTTATTATTTTATTGGTACCTTGGATATCTTGAAGTTGAACCATCGGCTAGAAACCCACCTGGGTTTCTAGGCTTTCCCGTTTAATGATATTTCAGCGGGATGCTTGACAAACATAACTAGAAAAATGTGGGGCCAAATCATTGTGTTTTATGAGCTACCCATGTTGATTGTTGGGGTGGGCACGGGCTTTTTTTGCATTAATTTTCATAGTTCATGGAAGATTTGGCAGAAGTAGAAGGATGCGATTATATTGTCTACTTTAGAAGTAGACGGATTGTTGCCATTGTGTTTGAGAATCTCTTGGGAGAAACGCTATTTTTTATTTGTCTGGTCGGCTGATAAAAAATCTGAAATTCGCCTATTGTATGTCACTTGGGTTACTGGCCCAAGGATTGTGTCTTGTTTGTTACGTCATCAGCGGCCGTTGGGGTCTCTTGGTCGTTGATTTTCCGCAGGGCCTTTCTTACGGATTGACATTTTCGCTGATGGCGTCTTATGCAAACAAGATTTAAGCTCATTTATATTCAAGCACAGTTGCCACGATTCAAGGGAGATTTGGTGCCATCTGGATGCAAACTGACATCCCAATGCTAGAGTGTTTTTCTGCCAATTTAGATAATAAAGAAACTATGTACTTATTTATTTTTGAAGGATCTAAAGAAACTTTAGATCGCAAGTTTCAGTTTTGTTTAATTTTCTAAAACGAGAAGTAAAGATGGTATTGTCTCAATGGGAATACAGCTGTGCTTATTCAACAGAAAGTCAAGAAGTGAAAGAATTGTTTACGCAAAGAAACAGTACGGCAAATTTTTACCACCCATGCGTTTTTGATCGTAAATTTCAAGACCTTTTGAATATTTGTCAAGGGAAAAGCAGTTCAACCACATGTCCTTTACTTGCCACTAGACTATCGTAATCAAGAGCCTGCCGGTGGACCAGGAAATGACGCTATGCCTTAAGATTGGAAACCACCAACTTATAGAATGAATCAACCTCAGATCAGCAGGAAAAACAAGGACCATTGCTGGGAGTGTAAATGCAGGGATATAGCCCAGCCAGATGAGCTTAATGAAGCGGGAACAAATGGTTTGATGATTTTTTTTTTGGCTCTTTAAGTCCTTTGTGGAAGAAGAATTTGAGCATAATATACAAGTTATTGAGAAAGATGGACACTTCTTTTGCGGCCCAGATCAGTGTGGGAGTGATGTACGGCCCTGGTCAGGGTGTAATTCTTAATACAGCTGGTCACACTTTGCTCTGGCAGCTTGAAGGAACTTCATGCATTGAAGTTACGGATGGGGCACCAAGGACCGTCATGGCTGATGACAAGGTAATAGTACATCGTAAACGCTAGTTTGTACTTACAAGAGAAGCTGGGGAGAGAGTCCTAATACGGATAGTGCAACAATGATGTTTTATATTTTGAAGTGTATCAGTCACAGACGGTACTTGAATTAAAAAAAAATTCTGTTTTTTCGAGTTCAAATAAACATTATAATCAAAATACACCAAGCGACATCTGTGAACATAATCTAGGGTCATTGCAGCTAAGTTTTCTTGTTTGCGGTTAATGGGATAGGGCTATTGTATTGTTTTGAGGTTATCCTCACATTGATTTATACCCTGTTTTTGTTGCACGAAGTCGACCAAAAAAAGACCTTGCCTATCCCAAAACACAGACACCATGATTTTGTGCTGCGAAAGTCTGTTCAAACTTCTAATTTCAGTGGCAACTGGTACAAAGATGACGACATTAAAACGGCAGTGAACTCTTGGCTATAGGAGACGATGGCAAGATGAAGACTTTACTTCAAAATAATTTGAGAATAATAATAAGTGTTTGGAAAAACTTGGTAACTATGTCAAAAATTGAATGTATTCTAGAAATACATTTACTTTATTGAAATGATCTTTCGCTGTGTACAAGTGCTCAAACGGAAAATACTTAAAACACGCCTCGTATATTCAAACTTTAGTAGTTTGACTGAAAACTGCTGAACGGAACTTTAAATATTTCAGGGAATTTATTACAATTCAAAAGAAGCAACATCAACTATCCCTTCTCTCACTGGACTGTGTACAAGGGTCCAATGAGTGGTCATGTTGCCAATGTTGCCGATGCCAATATAGAGAAAACGACAAATTTCAACCATATAGTTACTTCTATGCATGGGGAGAATGACCCTGATAGCTCAAGATCAATTTGGTTTGATGAGCCTAGGTATCCCATTTCCTGAGTTAGCGTAAATTCATTTGAAAAATTGTGCTCAACCTAGTGAAAATGGGAGTTTACGGAGTAGTTGGGAAACTTTTTGAGCACGTTAGGGTGGATAGGCTCTCTAGAAGTGCTTTTTGAAACCCATTACTTGATTTAGGTTTTGTGTTGTAACATTCATAAACAAAAGGAGACTACCTTCCTGTGGCTTCAGTAACTTGATATACTCACTAGACAACAAGAATTATTAATAGAATAAGAAAGACTTATAAACGTATAAAAAAAGAAATCGAAAAATCAAAATGCAACAAGAAGCCAAAACCATTCCAAATATCAACGGAGGACTTAATTTTCGAATAGGAGATTGTGTTTACATAAGCGACCGCAAAAAGCTCTCTGATCGATATTCTGGACCTTACAGAATAATAATAACGCATGACCATAATGTTACATTTCAATTCTTAAACCCTAAATCTGTAAAAACCTATAAGACTCATATAAGTCGTATAAAAAGGGCAAATTCTAAGAAGCATGGACCCCATGTCTTACAACGTCAGAATCTTCCAATGACGAAAATAAAATCACCCCAATCAATATTAAAGGAACTAGAACCTTTTCATTTTAAACAAGGATATTTTCAGAATAGTACTGAAGAGGAAGAATTCCATGAATTTTTAACGATGACAAATATGATTGCTCCCAAAGATAGAAACCCCATAATGCGAAAACGCAAAATAGAACGATTCATCTTCAAGCGAAGTCGGAAGAATTGGACTATACCATTTCCCCAAAAACCCAATTTTTTCTCGATAGAATGTCAACTCCTTACCCCAAAACGATTCCTAGACGACATGGTACCCCATATCACACCAATAGATAGACCCCTAACATTATATGATGAATTAAATAAGTCTATAAAAACACCCAGTGACCAAAAGTCAGAACAAGTCAAGCAACTCCAAAGAAAAACATTGCGAAAGGCCATGAACTTGATAAATTACCCAATTAATACAAGACTAAGTTCATTTGGAGCAAACCCGGTCACCAGTGAACAACAGATTTTATTGAAGTTTTAGAAATAGACTGTTTTGATATTAGACTGCATTGTAGTTAGGCTGCTCAACCAAAATGGTAATAGAAGCCATGTTTTTTATGAGCCTTCATTATTTTTTTTTATACGCAGAAACTGCTGCACTGATTCCTGCGTATTCGAAAACCTGGAAAGATCTTGGACTCACTACTCGGAAATTGGTGTTTTCTAGTGGCTTTTACCAATTTTCGTCATCTCATGTAAAGTAAATATTTTGTTTCCAAGCAGATAAGTGGATTGCAAAATTTAAATTGATACTAAAGTTGACAATTTTGTTTAGTTCAATTGCACTTGTTGTGTCATCTCTTACCATTGCTTTTATTTGCTTCCCTTGCTTTGAACGTTGCAAAATGGTCCAGTAATGGAAAAGATAAATAACTTGAAGACTAAACTTTTGTTAGGATCTGAAGGTAGTTCATTGGCAAAAGTTCTACCCTCAGCTGTATTTACCAGCTACATATCTTTTAATGGATGTAGATCTGGGCCATCTGCTCTTTAAATAGATTAACATTTAAAAATATTTGCAAAAAAAAGTTTTTAAAGAAGACTGGTCTATTTGTCCTCTTTGTAAAGATGAGAATGATGATTCGGTGCATTGCTTTACCCGGTTCCTGGGATTTCTAGGGTAAAGAAAGGTAAAGTCGAAAAAAATGGAGTTGATACTTCCAAAATATCTTAAAAAGTACGTGTCTACAGTTTATCACTAGAACAGCAAGGTATAAGGAAAATATGTTTATTAAAAGGAAATCGTATTTTATTGATTAAACATACAGTTCCATTCTAATATTAATTTGAAGAGCAGAGATCGCTGATGTACGTATATATTATTTGTGCTTCTTTGTGTACCTGGTCGTTTTTGGCTTTAACTACATTTTATCTTATCATTTTCTTACTTTTCTTGCCTGGGACCCAAAACGTGGTTTTTACTTGTCCTTTAACCGGAGCTAACAGGGTATAAGAAGAAGTGAAAATCTATAGTCCATGCAAAACCGCTCTTAGATTTGGTGGTAGCCGGAAAAAAATTAAATGCGACACCCTCTCCCAACTCAAAGATAACAAAAAACCAAATCAAAGTGAAAAGTTGATCAAAGTGATGTGTTAGGCCTGAAAAAGAGAAATATGCATAAGAGCGTTTGAGATAGAGAAATTGTGTCACATTTGCATCCCGATAGGAATATTTCTCTCATTGATGACGGAACAGGAGGTTTCCTACTGTTCCCTTTTTTACAATAATATTAGAAATTTGGTTCGAGGCGAGAAATCAATATCTGAACCAAGAGAAATGCAATTTTCTTTTTGATAATTGTCAGTACTATCTGAAGAGCTTGCACCATTTTGAGTTAATGAACGATTTTGGAAATTTTCACGAGGTGACAAATATTTTGTAGCAATACGAACCAGAAAAAAGAAAACTATGTAAAGACTCTGGTAAAAAACGACCAAGGACATCCTTCGTTTTTCAAACTGGTGGCTGAAACTGGATACCATGGACCGATAAGACAATGTATGCTGGTATTGGTTTCAACATAAAATTCACAAAAGTTTTACGTAAATATTATTAGGAAGCACAAATTGGTCCTATGACCTCTCTAGTATCCTCTTATTCCTCTTTCTACCATTCCTCTTTTTTACGGGAAGACAGGTGAATCTCTCCTTATTCAAAGCAAAATCATGTAAGTAGGCTCAATCTGTTTTATTGAAGGCATGAAATGAGGTGTTGATATCTCCAACACCTCCTCTTCCTTTCTATACGTGTGCTGCTTGCAGTCAGGCTAAAATTTCTTTTTTTATAATAAGTAAAAAGCTTTCAGTTTAGTTTTTACTGCATCTTTTAAAACAAATCTGGGTCACTGAGTAAGTAGTAGGAACAGAAAATTCACAACAACTGTATATCAAATAAGGTAACATTTTCCACTTTTTATATAAAACTAAAACCATATGTTAGGGATGAAAAATGATTGGACTTACCAATGTCCAAAATAAAGCACAATTATTTTCTGCTTTAACTTGAAGGCTTAAAAAAAGCACAGAATAGTGGAACAAATGACCCCCCCCCCTAACTTAAACTGCATATTTCATTTTTTGTGAGTATTTCGTGAGCATTATTATATTCGAAGCCTTGGAGAATAAAGAAAAAGCAATGAAAAAAAAGTCGTAAATATTCAGAATTTGAAACCTAGAAATTTTTGAACATAAATCCCAAAATACCTTTTTAATAATTTAGGATGCAAGAAAATTTAATATGCATTAAAGACTATAGACAGTACAATATGAATATTATGAAATAATAAAATGAATGATTATTACGGAAAGCATTTCAGATAAGATGGATTATGCAGCATCAACTATGTAATAAATAAAAATTACATGCATATAGTTGCCTCATAATATTACTAGAGTAGAAAAATAGCCATTGATGTACTTGTATCCAAAATTAGAACTGAAGACATTGAAGGATCTTTGTAACCTGAGGGATTGAAAACTTGCAGTTTTAGACAGGTTTTTCAAGGTGGACCTTCATTGAGTTCCCTGTGTGCATTCATGAAGATGTGAACGTCTTAATATATTAATCGATAATCTAGTTCAATTTATTTTGTATTTACAGATAACTACAGATCCAGGATTGGGTGGTGTAAGGGATGGTAGCCTTATCATTGAGGATTTAAATCAGTATCCACTCGCTGCCGAACATATCTAGTGCATTGCCTCTATTTTGCATGTAAGTGCTTTCCAATGATAACTGAAAGTTATTCTTCCAATGTTTTGTGCTTATAATCCTGGCAATATATGTTTTTGAATGTAATTAAATTAAATGTTTAATACAACATCATTGAATGGATGAAACTCAGCTTCATCTAGCTAGATTAGATAAAGAAACTAGTTTTTTTAACTGAAAGTAAGGAGCAACATTAAAACCTAAAACAAACAGAAATTACTCTGTGTATGAAAGGGACTGCTCCATTCTCAACGTCCAACTCTTCACTCTAAGTTTGACTCTTTTACTCAATTCTACTTTATAAAACATTAAAAAAGTAAAAATCCATTTTAGAGGAACAGGAAATTCACAACAATTTTGTAGCAAATGAGGTAACATTTTCCACTTTTTATCTATAACTAAAACTATATGTTAGGGATGAAAAATGTTTGGACATACCAATGTCCAAAATAATGTACAATTAGTTTGTGCTTTAATTTAAAGGTTTAAAAAAAGCCCAAAATAGTTGAACAAATGACACACCTAACTTAAACAAGTCAGATTTTATCTAATTTCTTTGATTCTCATTTAAGTTTTTGCGAGTATTTCCTGAGCATTAATATATTCGAAGCCTTGGAGAATAAAGCAAAAGGAATGAAAAAAAGTAGTAAATATTCAGAATTTGAATCAACGCCCAACTTTTTACGCTAAAGCTTGACTCTTTCTCTCAATTCTACTTTATTAAACAGCAAAAAAGAAAAAACCCGTTTTATAGTTTCGTTTACAATTGAGCCAGGTCACTCCTTACTACAGTTCTTTACCAAGAACTGCCTGATAAATACGAATATTTAGCGTTCAATTCAAAATCTTCTGCAACGCCACTTGATTGCGGTTTATTTTTTGTAAATTGTGTCGAATCTTTCCAATGGCTTGGGATCAATATTTGCAAATCGCTTACTTTATTTCGTTTCCGGGTATTGAGTGATATTAAAGAGAAGCTTAAACTGGGGTACGCGAAAATTGTCTCCAACAGGGGAAGATATAAGAGAAAAGCACTGCCTAAATTGCACTCGAGTTTTTGTGACTCCAGTTTTGTTCCCAGCTGGCCTTCATATCCTTTTTCGACCAATAAATATTAGCGATATTAGAGTTATGTATTTCGATGTTGCAAGTTTTTATTGTATCTGCCTGGCAGATACAGTAATAGAAAGATTATGCGGATGTTTGGCACTCCAGATGTTGTACGTTTTTTTTCAGACAATGCAGCCGTCTCCAAGAGAATATTTATGCCACCTTGGGTGTTATTCACCCTCTTCTCCGAGTAGCCATAGAGCATTGAGTGTAATATTTATTTATTTGTGTTGATTTTAAACGCATTCTTTTTTTCTTGTGTTATTCGTATAAAACTTAATGTATAGCAACAATGAGGAACTCACGAATAGAATAAACCATTACGAGGCAGCAAAACTGAATTTATAATTTAAACAAGTTTTAGATTAACCAAACCAAGAAAGACCAATCTGAACAATAAAAGACATTAGTAGAAAACTTAATAAACATAGAAGAACAGTAATTGATTACAAATAACATGACTTAAAGAGTGTTGGTTGGAGTAGGCTTCAAATACGTAAATTATATTTAGTGCAAATTTGATTTTACGAAGGCGATTTGGGATAATTTTAGTTCATTTCTTTTGACTGATATAGTGTTCATACTATAAGATTTTTTACAAAAAATATTAATTTTGCTAAAGATAATTTTAAGAATTTAATATAACAAGCAACATTAGAATCAACTGAAATACAAACCCATGAACCTTAGTTCAAAAAAGGATCGAGATTGTGGAATAAATGTTTATCTTCAAAACGGAAAACTTATAGACATGCCTCACAAAGTCACAAAATATTGAAAAATTATCGAAAAGTGACAAAAATATGAAGTACGGAAGAAACAAATATGAGATCAAAAGCAAAACAGATATCAGAGATCAAAAGCAAAATAGGATGGCTGGAAGAACTTTAGTGAGAAAAGAGGAATTTCAGACCATTGAAAACTATTCCTAAATTAATTAAGTCTATAAAAACTACAATTAGACCTAATCATATCACTAAAGATTCTTGTTTAATAAGAACATCAACTAAAGGTGCAGGCAAAGTAATTTTACAGAAGTGGTTGGGTAAAGATGAAGTTACTTACAAAAAATGTCTAATGTAATGACAAACACATGTGAAGAACAAAGCAACAAATAATTAAAATACTAGGTTGAGGGTATTAATAGAATTATGATAAACTGGGCTGATTCCTAAAAATACTAGGAAATAATTTATATTTATATTTCTAGGTAAAAGACATGAAAAATGGATAGATAAGGGGGCATAAATTCCAAACCAGATTTATTTTGCGCTCAAAGTTATGTTACATCTTCGGGAACATGATTTGGATGTATGAATCGTCAAAAGAATATAGAAAATATTTTGGGGTAAAGTGAGCTGATTGGTACCATACATTTTTTTCAAAGTGATTGGCATTACAATACGAGCAACGTATTAGGCCTATTTCCAAACAGCGTTGCCAACATATTGCAGGGACTCGTAAACTCTACTGGTACAATTTATTTATTTCTAACTAGCCAGGCAATCGAAATAATTTACATAGAGATGAAGTGCAAAATCGAGGAAATGACAAAAAAGGGCCTAAGAAAAAAACATTACAACGTGAAGAATATCGTTTTTTCAAAATGATGGTGAAATACCAGGGTAACTTCATGACTCATTAAAGGAATTTGTTTTCCTGTACATAAGCATACTGGTCCCTAGGGATTCACCAAGTCAATTTCATTTACCTTTGGTAGAGGATGGGGGTATGAGCTGAAAACCTTCAAAACAAAAGCTTAATGCCGACCTTCACCCAAAACAGAATATTGTTGTACATCACGCTCTTTTCCGGTGGATGCTGGCCAACGGTCTAAAAGTCAAAAAGATCCATAGTCCACCAGTTTGATCAAAAGCCACATATGAAGACGTTTATTGACACCTTGTAACCGATCCAAAAGAAACTTCCCGAATCCTTGCAGATCCTAATTTCACATTGTTCACGATCATAGACTCCAATATGGTTCTTTTACATGGGAAAATTGAAATATTAGAAATTTTAAAGAAATCATGCATGAATATTATTACAATGTGGGTAAGCTCCAATGGCAGGGGGGTGAAAAAGTTAAAGTATATAAAGGGAATACAGATTTACTATTGTTAAAAGTTAAAACTGAAAATATTTTAGACGATTTATCAAATGGTAAGCACAAAAGCTCTGGAATACTACACCAACTGGGACGACTCCACTATAATAACTGGCATGACTCCATTATAAACAGAGAAGTCCGTTTTAATATATTATTCCATAATCTAGTGCAATATATTATGTATTTACAAAGAACCCCAAATCCAAGATTAGGCCTAAAAAGTGATGCTGATCTTACAATTGATGGTCTAACACTTGGTGATACTGGACAATATATTGCTGTACTGGCAACCGTGTATATCTAGTTCATAGTCTCTCTGGTTTATATAAGTGCTTTCCAATGAAACCTGAAAATTATTTTTCCATTGTTTTGGGCTTCTGCTCCTGGAAATATATGATTTTGATTTACAATTAAATTGTGATTCTGCTGTATCAATATTTATATGCCCGGTATAAATTTTAAATGTTTAAATAAATCATAAAGAAAATCATGCTGGAATATTATTACAATGTGAGTAAGCTCCAATGGCAGGGGGAGGGAAAAGTTAAAGTTTAGAAAGGGAATACAGATTCACTATTGTTAAAAAGTTAAAACTGAAAATATTTTAAACGATTTATCAAATGGTAAGCACAATAGCTCTCAAATACTGCACCAACTTGGAAAAGTCCACTATAATAACTGGGACGCCTCCATTATAAACGGAGGAATCCGTTTTAATATATTATTCGATAATCTAGTGCAATATATTATGTATTTACAGAGAACCCCAAATCTAAGATTTGGCCCAAAAAGTGATGGTGATCTTACAATTGAAGGTCTAACCTCTGGTGATGCTGGACAATGTGTTGCTCTACTGGCAACCGTGTATATCTAGTTCATAGTCTCTCTGGTTTATGTAAGTGCTTTCCAATGACACCTGAAAATTATTTTTCCATTGGTTTGAGCTTCTGCTCCTGGAAATATATGTTTTTGATTTGCAATTTAATTGTAATTCTGCTGTATCAATGTTTATATACCTGGTATAAATTTTTAATGTTTACATAAATCGCATGTCTTTTCTTAAATATCCTTTTTTATGTTGTATTGAATAGCCGGGAGGAGGCGACAGACGGAGCTTCTTCCCATCTCAAGACTTGGCAAAAATGTCAACTCAATGTATACTACAGAAACCACAGAAAGGCGGCACAAAATGTCAACCCTCTTCCGGTAACCCTCAAATAGCACTTTTCCATATAAATAAGATTAATAAACTGTAGCTCTCTCCGAGCTAGTAACCATCAAAAAAGAAACACTCCCCATGTACATAACACTTAAAGCCATCTATACTACAAGACATTTCTACAGCAAATGTACAGAATATCAAGCTCAATGCTATGATTGTCTATCACTATACAACTATAAGAAAAGCAATTATATCCTGTTAGAAAAAAAGTTCTTAGAAAGATATGTTCTTGAATAATTCTAAAACACAAACCAAGAAAGGTTTGAAAACAAAGTATAATGATTCAAAATATATTTTAACAAAGTAGCCAAATTAGAATTTCTTTTATTATTAGCAATAACACACTTTTTTATATTATTTAGGAGCAGAGCTATTAAACAAAAAAAAGGCCAAAACACCTATAGAACTTAATGTATAGCAACAATGAAGAACATTAAAGTAGAATAAACCATGACGAGGCGGCAAAACTAAATTTATGATGTGAACAAATATTAAATTAACCAAACCGAGAAGGACCAATCTGAACAGTTAAATACATTAGTGAGATGACAAAGTTAAGATATATAATAATAATTAAAAAACAAATTATTGAGTCTGTCTAGAGAACAAACCTTGGATTTGAAAATGACTAAACTGAAGAATAAGGGGAGAAGATCGATAAGTTGCGAGAAGAAGTCAAGAACTGTTAGAAAGATTTATCCGGCAAATTAATTTAATTTCGAGAAGAGAAGAAAATTTTGACTTATTAAACCAATGAATGAGTAAATTGCAAAATAAGGAAAATAGAATTACAATATGATTGAAAAAATAAGAACAATGTATAAGAAGTCAGACATTTTGGTTCTCAGAAAAATAAGTAAGGATACGGAATATTGGAATACTGTGGAGTCACGGGGTATGAAAATACCCCGTAGCAGTATCAAGGTGATCCATTCAGGTGGCAGTACCTCCAAACAGGAACCCTGTTTTTCAAGTTGAATGTCATTTAAAGAGGGAAAAATTGTTGGAAGACTGCCTGAAGTTACAGCCGAAATGAAAAGTTTTTAATACTATTATTACACAATTGGTGATTAACCAAATAAGTAAAATAAATGTATAACTGGTAATTCTTTCAAACAAATGAAGTTTGAATAAAATAACAATCTGAGAGAGGACACAAACACGTAAGGGTGTGTGACAAGGAACAAAGCAACAATTATTTACAATAGTTACAAAAACGACAGTTATAACGAGACAAAAACAAAATTGTAGAAGACTACGAACTGTACCAGATAATTTGAACAGCAAAATGTGTGGTTAAAAAATAAGCGGTACCGAGCAAAAGCAAGAATCAGAAGCCACCAAAGAAATTGAAGAAAAAAAATTTTGGTGTTAATAGACATGCCATAAGAAGAATCAGAACGAGATAAGAATGGAATTGAAGAAAAAGAAAAATTGTGTTTCAACAACTCATCCCAATCCTAGACACCAACAAACTATGGCAAAAAACGCACTGTAAACTACAGTAAATTAAAAATCATTTGGATCCTTCAACGTTGTATGTATTCACTGTGGAGTCCTTCATTTTCACGAGTGAAAAGCAGCCACAAAGATAATTTATAATTTGAAACTTGAATTCTTGTTTTACTTTAAGTTCATTCAACGTGTGATGATGAAACCATCAATAATCTGAATATTTTCAGATTCAAAACCACTGGAAAAATTTATCAGAAAATGAAATTTAGAGGGATATCAATCATAAATCCTTGAATATGTTTTTTAACCAACTTCACATAGCTAAATGTGCTTTTTAGAACCCAGTGAAGCTGTTAAAGACAACATTACACATCCATTCATTTATGGAGTCTCTCGTAACCTAATGGAGCTCTTTCAAGAAAAATTGCGACACAAAAACCAACTATACAAAAAGTTATGTGAAAAAGTGACAAGATGAGGATGATATCAACCAGTCTAGTGTTTCACTAAGACAGCAACCTCATTTATAAGACAACCGACAATAAGATTCAATTGCCGCACAAGCAATAAGGCTTTTTGGTTATTTTTTGTATTGTTTTTTGGTTTTTTTTAATAAATTATTTCTATATAATGAATAAAAGCCTACCACATCGCTGTGGAGACCGCTGGCAAAGCAGCAACCCAACCATAAATATTAACAAGAAGAAATATTCCTAAAACAATTTTGCGCGAGGAATACATTCGAATAGCAATAGAGTCGAATAACCATCTATAATTTGTACTGCAATACGAGTGGAGGGATACGTGAGTGGCGTGTATCATTTTCTACTATGTTGTTACAAATACTTCACAATTACTGTGGCTGCAGAAAGAGAACAAATTTTATCGGGCCTGAAACAAACACATGGTGTTATTCTGCTTAGATGGGAGAAAAGCGAAGAGCTGGGCAGAAATTTCGCAAATATGTTCTTAGAGAGATCCAATTATCTAAACTTACGTGAAAAGAATACCTTGAATTTAGTTGAAATTTTAAATGGACCAGTGGGAAGTAACCCTAATGTTAGTGATTTAATGGTTGATAATGTGCTTAATACTAAGTATAAACTCAGGGTTAATGAAAAAGCTTCCAGACGTCGTGATTGCCTCGGGATTCTACACCTTAATACGCAAGGTTTATCGTCATCGTTTAATAAATTGAAACTTTTATGTGTGGATTGTTCTTATCCAGATATCATCGATCTCTGCAAAATTTTTGTCATAAAAACATGTGACGTAATTCTTGAGTTTACAGGGTTGTTTGCGAAAAGCGACTAGGCATAACTATGAGCAAAGATAGTCTTGCAATTTATATATTAGATATTTTGAATTATAAGGTACGTGAAGATTTGTCAAAAAATGTTGAAGGTATTTTTTAGTCTTTGTTCATTGAGGTATATAATTCATCCCGGGAGGTGATCATTGTGGGAGAAGTGTATAGACCACCAAGTGGTTCTTCTTTGTTATGTTTTTTTAAAGAGTTTAATGAAGTAATTGAGTCTATGCATCAGCAACCTTGTGAAATAATATTAATGGGTGATTTTAATATAAACCTCCTAAGGAATAATAACTCAGTACCGGCTGATTTTCTTTCAGCAATGCTGACTCATTGCCTCTTACCCACGATCATAATTCAACTAGAGTTACTGATAAATCAGCTACTTTATTAAATAGTATACTTTCTTCTCTGGTTGAACATGAAAGTACTGTTTTGATTGATGAAATTTCAGACCATTTTCCAATAATTTGTGATTTGTTGATCCCAAATAAGCAAACCAAGCTTCTGATTCTTTAATCTGTCTGAAAAAAATCTTGCTCAGCTTAATCCTAAACTCCTTCAGCAGCCTTAGGATTTTATTGATGAAAGAAAAGAACTAGATATAAATTTTAATAAATTGTATGATATTTTGAAACAAGCTTTTATCTTTTGTTCTAAAAATCCAAATAAAGTGCCACCAAAAAAATTACCAACCGCTAAACCCATGGATGAGAAATGGTCTTCTAAAATACTTACAGCGGAAAGATTACTTATAGAAGAAATATAATAATTGCTCTTCAACTGCTAACCCGCAACAATTTAAAAGAACTTAAAAACGTTTATAAGCCACTGATTAGAAAGTCAAAGACCACGTATTATGTTTCGAAGTTTAGCGAAACCAGGAAAAATATGAGGGAAACTAGGGAAATTATTAATTCGGTGATTAGACCAGCTTCCCGTATTCTCAATCTTCCTAATTTACGTATTTGATCCTGATTTAAGTATTTCATCCTGATTTGCATATTGGATCCTTCTGGTTCTCCTAACGTCTTGCTGTCATCGAAGAGTAACATCTGGTCATCGAGGTTTGTTTACTAGTGAAATAGTGATATAGTGGAAACTGACTGTTCCAGTGTGGGTCATGAACTTTCGGTTAGGTGTGGTGATAAGTTGGTCTGTCATAAACTTTCAGTTCCATGTGATAATAAGCCAGCTGTTTGCAATCCAACTTCCAAGATTTCTCTAAGATAGAGCAAAAATTGACATTTCAAGCGCAAGCTGCTGCAAAATGGACAGAAAAAACGTACATTGAACGTCTTTTAAATTGTCAGATGTTGCTAATTTATATTTGCTTTATTTTTAAATTTGAAGCGGGACGGTTCAATGTAAGGAGGGGGTGTTATACGCTAGGGTTTATTCCCGGTTAAGTAGATTCTAAATATATGCAAGTGTCACTTTCACTTTAGTTTCTTGGGTACTTTATCATTATCATTTTTCTGGGAATATCTTGTGGGTTCCGTTTGGGTATATGTCAGTTTGGGTATATATAGATTAGGGGAGTGATTTAGCCAGTGCAATTCAATTTCAAGTTCATTTGAGTAAACCTAAGTTGAGTATATTTTGATGTATTTATGTTTCTAGTTTAGTTTTATAAAATAAAATAAAGCAGTAGTCAAGCTCTTGCTTCCGTTCAGGCGTAGGATTGAGAACGAACCAAAGGTACTATATTACCAACAAGATTATATTACATAATAATTCATCGAAAAGATTAAATTAATAAAGCATTATGCTAAATTTTGATGTTTATTGTTTTACAGGTTAATATTAATAGGTATATCTGCACTACTGGAATGGACAGTTGCCACTGATGATTCAGATGAAGCAAGAGCACTACCAGAATTAACGGTAGAAAATGATGATTCATGACCTAACGTCTAGGAATGGCGTGCAAATACTAAAACTTGCGATATAAATTACCAGGATCTTAAACCTGGGGATTTATTGAAATTTGAACGAAGCTGCTACAACATCTCCTACTGTCGCTGGCCAGCGTATATTGGCCCAATGAGTGGTCATGCTGCCAATAGACCGGGAGATCTTCACACCAACAACAATGCTGCCAATAACGATGACATGATAACTTTCAACCCTGCTGTTGTGCATAGGCATGGCCCAGACGACCCTGACAGGTCACGATCAGTTTTGTTTAAACCTGGATTTCCCATTTCCCTTGGCATTTTGGAGAAGGAAATTGAAGTAAGCTTCAAATGGAGGATAAATAATCAACTAACTACCGGATATGTTGCGAGATCTAGAGTAGGAGTGCTCCTTGCTGCCATTCTTGCTTCATTTAGGGTTACCCCACTGCCAGAATTTTCAAAGTACGATCTATTTCATACAAATTGTGAACACTTTGCAAAGTGGTGCTTTCATGGGGAGAAGCAAAGTCCTACTTCTTAGTTTAAAGTAGCAAAACCGTGACAGACCGACAGACAGACAGACCGACAGAATTTGCGATCACTACATGCACTTGGTTAATACCAAGTACCATAAAAATGGTAATTAACGAGATCTATGTTAATTAGTCGGATAACTTTTAACCGACCACTCAGTATCACCTTAAATCAGCTATGATGAAATGGTCATTCATATCACATTAGACATGGCTGCAGAGAAAGCGAAAATAGGAGAAAAAAAAGCTTATTCTATTTGTTTCGTAATCTGATTTAATGAGCTTTGAATTACGTTCCACAAGTGCATTTTTGTTTTTGTTATGTGACTTCTACCAAATCTGGTCATGGTGAAACCAAACATCTTTTCTTTGGGGGAAAGAGGGGGGGCTGAATTCACTGATTCCTTTTTTTAACTACGTAGTTTTATTTTAAAATCACCTACGAAAAACCAGTTATTACTGGTTAACCATGATGCACGAAAAACGAACAAGACGAAGAATAAACCCAAAAGAGATTTTTTCAAGTCTGATGAGGGCAAAAATCTGTTTGACAAGTGTATTTGATAAGTACGAAAAATTTCATTGCTGCAGAATCAAGCAGGGACAAAAAATAGAAGAAGAGAAATCCCTAGCCACATAATTACCTTCTCCAACTCGATAGAATAAGAATTAGGTTCTTCAAGCCTATTTTTGTTTTGTTGCTCCCAGTTTGGTCATAGATTACTACCGGAATTAACGGTAGAAAATGATGATTCACAACATAACGTCTCGGAATGGCGTGCAAATACTAAAACTTGCGACATAAATTACCAAACCTGGGGATTTATTGGAATTTGAACAAAGCCGCTACAACATCTCCTACTGTCGCTGGGCAGTGTATATTGGGCTAATGAGTGGTCATGCTGCCGATAGATCAGGAGTTCTTGACACCAACAACAATTCTGCCAATAGAGGGGACATGATAACTTTCAACCATGTTGTTGTGCATATGCATGGCCCAGATGACACTGAAAGGTCACGATCAATTTGGTTTAAACCTGGATTTCCCATTTCCATTGGCATTTTGGAGAAGGAAATTGAAGTAAGCTTCAAATGGAGGATAAATAATCAACTAACTACCGGATATTTTGCAAGACCTAGAGAAGAAGTGCTCCTTGCTGCGATTCTTGGTTCATTTACGGTTACCCCACTGCCAGAATTTTCAAAGTACGATGTCTTTCATACAAATTGTGGACACTTCGCAAAATGGTACTTTCATGAGGAGAAGCAGTCTCCAAACATCCCCTCGCAATAGTTTGGAGAAGGGAATTGAAATGAGCCTAAAATGGAGGATCAACAATCAACAAACTACGACATAAGATGCAAGACCAAGAGAAGAAGTGGTCCTTATCGACATTTTTGCTGCATGTAGCAATACCCCACTGCCAGAATTTCAAAACTACAATCTTTGTCATACAAATTGTGAACATTCTGTAAAATGGTGTTTCCATGGAGAGAAGCAAAGCCTCCAAGTATTACCTCTTAGTTGTCTTGAGTTGTCAAGTTGTCGGAGAAGCAAAGTCTCCAAACATCCCCTCGCAATAGTTTGGAGAAGAAAATTGAAGTGAGCCTAAAAGGGAGGATCAATAATCAACAAACTACTGGATATGATGCAAGACCAGGAGAAGAAGTGGTCCTTATTGCCATTTTTGCTGCAAGAAGCAATACCCCACTGCCAGAGTTTCGAAACTACAATCTTTTGCATACAGATTGTGAACATTCTGTAAAATGGTTTTTCCATGGAGAGAAGCTAAGCCTCCAAGTATTACCTCGCAGTTTGCTGTTAACATTGTTGAAAGGTGCCAGAAGTAAAATTCGGTTGTTCAAAACTCGGTAGCAGTCAATTCTACCGATCAGTGAATTCAAGTGTATTCTTTTTTCAGAGAGTTTAAGTGTGTCTTAGTGAATTATTTGTTTTTACATTGATTGTTAACCTTTTGCTTTTAATTGTTGCTTGTATCCATTTGAACAACTTAAAAGAAACTAAAGTGAAAGTGACACTTGCATTTATTTAGAATCTACTTAACCCAGAATAAACACTAGCGTACAAAAATCATCCTAACTTACCTGGAAGTGCCTAAAGTAGCAAAACCGGACAGACAGACCGATATAATTTGCTATTCCTATATGTCATTGGTTAATACAAAGTGCCATAAAAATGGTAATTAACGAGCCCTATGTTAATTAGTGGGATAACTTTTAACCGACCACTCAGTGTCACCTTAAATCAGATATGATGAACTAGTCATTCATATCACATCAGATATGGCTGCAAAAAAAGCGAAAATAGAGGAAAAAGCTTATTCTATTTGTTCGTAATCCGATTTGATGAGCTTTGAATTACGTTTCACAAGTGCATTTTTATTCTTGTTATATGACTTCTACCAAATCTGGTCTTAGTGCAGCCCAACTTCTTTTCTTTGGGAGAAGGGGGTGGGGCTGAATTCACTAATGCCTTTTTTTTAACGACGCATTTTTATTTTAAAATCACCTACGAAAAACCAGTTATTACTGGTCAGCCATGCTGCCCGAAAAAAGAACAAGACAAAGAATAAACCCAAAACCCAGTCTGATGAGGGCAAAAATCTGTTTGACAAGTGTATTTGACAAGTATGAAAAATTTCACTGCTGCAGAATCCAGCAGGGACAAAAAATAGAAGAAGAGAAATCCCTAGCCACAAATTTCCCTTCTCAAACTCGATAGACTAAGAATTTGGTTCTTCAAGCCTATTTTTGTTTTGTTGCTCCAGTTTGGTCATAGTGCATTACCGGAATTACCGTTAGAAAATAATGATTCACGACATAACGTCCCGGAATGACGTACAAATACTAAAACTTGCGCTATAAATCACCAGGATCTTAAAGCTGAGGATTTATTGGAATTTAAACGAAGCCGCTACAACATCTCCTACTGTCGCTGGGTAGTGTATATTTGGCCGATGAGTGGTCATGCTGCCGATAGACCAGAAGTTCTTCACACCAACAACAATGCTGCCAATAACGGGGACATGATAACTTTCAACCATGTTGTCGTGCATATGCAAGGCCCAGATGACCCTGACAGGTCACGATCAATTTGGTTTAATTCTGGATTTCCCATTTGCTTTGGGATTTTGGAAAAAAAAATTGAAGTAAGCTTCAAATGGAGGATAAATAATCAACTAACTACCAGATATGTTGCGATACCTAGAGTAGGAGTGCTCCTTGCTGCCATTCTTTGCACTACTAACTACTGGATATGATGCAAGACCAAGAGAAGAAGTGGTCCTTATTGCCATTTTTCTTCATGTAGCGTAGCAATACCCCACTGCCAGAATTTCAAAACTACGATCTATTGCATACAAATTGTGAACATTCTGTAAAATGGTGTTTCCATGGAGAGAAGCAAAGCCAAACCTGGTCAAAGTGCAGCCCAACTTCTTTTCATTGGGGGAAGGGGGGGCTGAATTCACTGATTCCTTTTTTTTAGCTACGCATTTTTATTTTCAAATCACATACGAAAAACCAGTTATTACTGGTCAGCCAAGCTGCACGAAAGAAGAACAAGACGAAGAATAAACCCAAAAGAGATTTTCTCCAGTCTGATGAGAGAAAAAATCCGTTTGACAAGTGTATTTGACAAGTACGAAAAATTTCATTGCTGCAGAATTCAGCAGGAATAAAAAATAGAAGAAGAGAAATCCCTAGCCACATATTTCCCTTCTCCAACTCGATAGACTAAGAATGTGGTTCTTCAAGCCCATTTTTGTTTGTTGCTCCCAGTTTGGTCATAGTGTAGCCGTTAGCTAGTGTAAGATACCAAAATCTTTGGAGGGCTTAATTTTTGGATATCCTTACTTCTACTACTTACCAATAACTTAAAAAAAATACGAAAAGAGAAATTACTATGCACACCCATGCTGCACAAATATATGAAGTAAAAAAACAAAAATGGTGTTCTCTGACTTGATGAGGACATTTGGTACTTGCCATTTATCTACATTTTCTCCAGATTCAGTGCAGCCATGAAGTATGTATCCTGTCTATTTAATCTGCAAAGCCAACAACTAGGCTTAAAAAAAAGTTTAAGTTCATGGTAATCTATTTATTACATGGTAGTCATGGTAGCCTTATTAGTTTTTTTTTTTGGTATAGTTTCTTTATTGCTGTACAATTCTGCAGAAAAACGAAATAGAGAAAAAATACTGTATTTTTCCTTCTCCGACTGGACAAGCTCGGAATTTGGTTAGAAAAGTGCATTTTTGTTCCAGTCAGATTGCTTCCTCCAAATCTGGTCATAGATGTTTTCCAGCCTAGCTAATTTAGGTTTTTATAGGGTTTAAATTCCCTGATGTCCTTTCTTCTTCTGCTTTACCATTTTTTAAGGTGTAAAGTTTTGTACAGTTGCAACATACGTGTGCAAAACATAGAGCCCCTGTTTTATTTTTTAATTTGTTAGTTGTTTTTTTTTTTCCTTGTCTGACTTGATAAACTCGGAATATCATTGGACAAACAAAAAGAAGAAAAAAGCACTAACCCTCTATTTTCCTTTTCCGACTTGATGAACTCGGAATTTTGTTCGACATGTGTATTTTTGTACTTGTCACTGACTTCGTCATGGATCTTTTCGGCATCAGGTGCAGGTTTCTCTTCCCAGTCGGGTCGCAGTGCAGCCATAAATTCTTTCCAGTCGGGATGTAACCTTCGGGATTTCTGTCAAACATGTTTGCCACTGCTTCCATCTCAAGGTGGCTTGTTGGCACGTCTATAAAAATCATTTATTATTATTAATTAATCAAAGATTATTATGTAATAACATCCACAGGTTACAGGTGCCTCTTATATACCTATAAAAGAGAGGTTTATTCTTATAGCGATTTAGTCGCAGTTTTCAGAACTGTTATGTCGATGGTGTGACATAAAGTAACGACATAAACTATGAGAAATATACAAACATAAGGTTTCGGTAATCTCATACAAATTGTTTTCATTAAGATTTTTAATCCTGCACCCACTTGTCAATAATTGTATATATTTATTTTTAGCTCACTATTCTTTTTGTTCTTTTGACTCTGTTTGACTGTTTAGTTTGGGCCTGTGATATTTCAAATAAATGTATAATTTTGCATGAAAATGGCTATGGCTGTGTTTTCATATTTTTACTTTGCTTTTCTTAACCATTTACTCTGGTTTACCATTTACTCTGGATTTGTTACTCTGGTTTTCTTACCAATCACAAATCTCATGAACTGACATAATAAATGTTGAGAATTTAAATAAAAAGAAAACAAAGAATGATAATTGTGTCTAAAGCAAAGAACGAACAAAGAATATGAATTGGAAAACGAAAGGAAACTGAAAACTTGTAACGAGGTCGGAAGAACCAAAAGCCAAGAGCGCATAAGCTATAAGCTCTAGAAAAATTCTAAGAATCATTAGATTGATTTAAAAGGAAAAGCAGAGGCTTAACTTTTCATCGTCCTAGCATATCAAGAAACACCCAACTCGCCAAAGTACTGGACCCCCCTAACTCCCCAAAAGAGAACGGATCCAGTCCGGTTACGTCAATCACGTATTTACGACATTTGCTTATTCTACCCACCAAGATATCTCTACTTTAAGCATTTTCCAAGATTTGCGGTTTCCCCCTCCAACTTCCCCCAATGTTATCAGACCTGGTTGGGATTTAAAATACGAGCTCTATGACACGAGTCCCTTCTAAATATCAAATCTCATTAAGATTGGGTTATCCGTTAAAAATACCTCAATTTTTCTAATTTGTCAGAATTAACACCCCCTAACTCCCCCATAGAGAGCGAATCCCTTCCAATTATGTTAATCATGTATCTAGAGCTTGTGCTTATTCTTCCCATCAAGTTTGTTCTTGATCTCTTCGCTCTAAGCGTTTTTCCAAGATTTCCGGTTTCTAAGATTTCTGTCCCCCCCCTCCAGCCTACTATGTCTCCGGATCCGATTCGAATTGAAAATGAACCATCTGAGACATAAGACCTTTCTATATATCAAGTTTCATTAAGATCCGATCAAACATTCGTAAGATAAAAATAACTCAATTTTCCCGTTTACCAAAACTTCTGGTTTCCCCCTCAAACTCCCCTCAATGTCACCGGATCTGGTTGGAATTTAAAATGAGAGCTCTGAAATACAAGATCTTTCTAAATATGAAATTTCATCAAGATCTGAATACCCGTTCGTAAGTTACAAATACCTCATTTTTTCAAATTTTTCTGAATAAGCACTCTCATTCAAAAGAAAAAATTTCACCAGGCAAAACTGGAATGCCATAATTGCTGAAGTATACAAAATCTGTATACCCAAGTTCTCTTTTTTTCTCTCTTTTATAGCTCTTCTCTTCTCTTTTATAGCACATATTAATCAAAAACAGAAGCAACAGTCCCTTCAATTTTCTTTGAAAACTTTCTAGATTAAAAATATGGGCTGAAAAAAATACACTACACTTTGAGCGGCTTAATGACCGTTACCTGATATGATGAATCACCGCCACAAAAGATATCCCCCGCCCCCATTACGTGCCCATTATTGACGTAAATTAAATAACAGTGTAAATTTACATTATTTAATCCAGAGATTTCACAGCCGCTCAAAGGGGGGGGGGGACGGCAATCGGCGCAGCTGCCCCAGGTCCCATGGCCGCGCGATTACCCACTTCGTTCATTTTTTTTACTTTGATTCGGCTTTTTTTGCTTATGTTTGAGGCTGGTACGCTTTTTCCAGGAACGGCTCTGATGGGTATTCGATAGTTCCAATTACTGGTTTCTTTGCAATCTAGCTCATTTTCACCATTTACTAAACTCTCAAAATTATACTAAAATATGTGGTAGGCCGATATAAGGAAACGCTGTTTTAAGCTATGAATGTTAGCCTTTTCCATACAAGCATTAGGCATTTAGTGAAGCCAATTTTAATTCAAAGTACAGACCTAGCAGCATTAGTCATCCAGAGTTTGGATGACCTTTAGTGGGAATGTTTCAAGACCAGGAATTGAGCGGTCAGAAATGGCTTGACTAAGAAATAAATGTCATATCACATGTCGTGTATAAATACCAAGTCATGTCACAAAAAAATGTCATAAAAAAGGCAGGAAATAGTAGGGCATGAAGGCTAGTCTCAGCAGAACGATACCCAAAATGAAGATGTCAAAAAGAGGTCTTAAAAAAGAGAAAAAAAACAAGAAAAAAACAAATACAATTTAAAAAAAAGTTCTTTTGAAGGAACATTATTCAGTCAAAGAAAAGGAAAATAAATGTTGTTTTTTAAATTTATGCAAGGAAATTTAATTCACTCATATCCGGAAATAAATTTAATTATGCCTCAGATCACAGTAAAATTTTAATAACTATCAAATATATATATATATATATATATATATATATATATATATATATATATATATATATATATATATATATATATATATATATATATATATATATTCCAGAGACTTTTTCTCTGGATTAACACGTTTTACGCTGAGTTCTTCAAGACTATGGGATTACCAATAACTAGACTTTTAGTTTAGAGTTCTTCAGGATTTAAGCTCGTCTGATCTCACATAATATGCTATTTGATCACACAGAAAAATAATTTTGTCCTTTGAGGGTATATGTATTATAAATTAACAAGAGCTAAGAGCTCATATGGTACTTGTGACGAGGTTGGAAGAGCCAAGAACTAATATGGTATGAGTTCTAGCAAAATTCTAAGAATCAATAGATTGATTTAAAAGGAAAATCATAGGCTTAATGACGGTCGCGATTTAAAATAGAGCTCTGAGTCACGAGGTCCTTCTAAATAACAAAATTCATTCTGATCCGATAACCCACTCGTGAGTTAAAAATACCTAAATTTTTCTATTTTTCTCCCTCCCTTCAGCCCCCCAGATGGTCGAATCGGAGAAAAAGACTTTATCAAGTCAATTTGTGCAGCTCCCTCACACGCCTACTAATTTTCATCGTCCTAGCACGTCTAGGAGCACCAAACGCGCCAAAGCACTGAACCCCAGCCCCTAACTCCCCCAAAGAGAACGAATCCAGTCCAGTTACATAAATCACGTATCTATGACATTTACTTATTCTACTCACCAGGTTTCATCTCGATCTCTCCACTCTATGCGTTTACCAAGATATCCAGTTTCCCGATTAAAAATAGATTTCCAATTTGAAATACGGTATCTAAATTACGAGGCCCTTCTAAATATGAAATTTCATTAAGATCTGATCACTCTTTCGTAAGTTAAAAATACCTCATTTGGTCTAATTTTTCAGAATTAACCCTCCCTCCCCCCCCCCTAACTCCCCAAAGATAACGGGTCTGTACAAATTATATCAATCACGTATCTAGGTCTTGTGCTTATTTTCCCCACCAAGTTTCATCCCGATCCCTCCACTCGAAGCGTTTTCCAAGATTTTAGGCCCCCCTCCAATTCCCCCCAATGTCCCCGGAGCCGGTTGGGATTTGAAATAAGAGCTCTGAGACACGATATCCTTCCAAACCTCAAATTTCATTAAGATCCAATCACTCCTTTGCATGTTAAAAATACCTAATTTTTCTGATTTTTCAGAATTAACCCCCCTCCCAAACTCCCCCAAAGAGATCATATCTGTTCTGGTTACTTCAATCACGTGTCTAGAACCTCTGCTTATTTTTCCCACCAAGTTTCATCCAGATCCCTCCACTATAAGCGTTTTCCAAGATTTTAGGTTCCCCCCCCCAAACTCCCCCCAATGTCACCAAATACGGCAGGGATTTAAAATGAGAGTTCTGAGACACGATATCCTTCCAAACATCAAATTTCACTAAGATCCAATCACCCATCCATAAGTTGAAAATACTTCATTTTTTCTATTTTATCCAACTTAACCGGCCCCCACTCCCTCCCCCCCCCCGCCCAATTTGAGTCAAATTGGGAAAACAACTATTTCTAATTTAATCTGGTCCGGTCCCTAATACGCCTGCCAAGCTTAATCGTCCTAGCTGATCTGGAAGTGCCTAAACTAGCAATACCAAGGCTAATACCAAGTGCCATAAAAACAAAACCAAAAATATACCGAATTCTTTGTGAAAAAGCCAACTTGTTGCTCTCACAGGTATGCCTTTGAAACTCTAGATGAAAACACTGTCTCTTCAGACTTGAACATAAAAACCGGCAGTCCAGTCCCCGAACAGGGTTGCAACACGGCGCTTTTGAGGGTTAATGAGCTTTCCATTAATAATCTGGCATTTCACACCGCCTTTTAAAGCAGAAGTCTCTGCTAGAACAAAACCAATAAATATGCCCCATCACGGTGGCTTACAGAGGAAATGTATAGATCTTAGCCCACCTACATTTGCTAAATGACATTAAACATTACCCAAGGATATCCACCATCATGCAAGCTTACAGAGAAAACCTTGTCATTATGGACCAAACAAGCCCAAATTTTCCAAATGTCGTTAAGGGGATTCGATACCTTTAAGAACCACACCCTATCACGTCAATTATAAACTTTTTAGTTCGTGAGAACAAAATATGTGTGATTGATTTAATGGTCTTGCCATAACCTCCAAAGTTTGAATAAGAGATCAAAGTCAGTAAAACTAAAAGCTGACACCTAATTTCTAGCAGCTTTTATATATGTTTGAACCTAAATTGTTTTAAACACCTTATGTACGAAAAAATTCTGTTTGTTTTTGGGTTTAACGTTCCTTTTTATACTTTAAAATATAAAGGTGTAAGCCAGATATTTTCCTGTAAATCAAGAGGGATTGGGAAATTTCTATTTTCTCCGACTCCCCTAGAACTTACTCTACATCTATCAGGAAGCTCGATGAAAGTTAGAGTGTTCTAGCTTTAATATACCCTTTTAAAGGCATCCTAAAAAAACTCGTTAAATTATTAGTTTAAACCTAATTTCTCAGATATCTTAGGAAAATCTTTTAATTCCTTCCGTTTTGTGATAGAGATATTCAGTTTTAATAAAATTTTAAATCATTGGGGGATCGTGATTTTTTTTGCGAATAAATAAAGCAGATTTTTTTTTTAAGCTCAGGAAAGGGCAATCCAAAAAATGTTTTTAGCATACCTACAAGGGAGACTTTAAAAATCTGCACAAAGGAAATATCATTTGAGCAATGAAGAAGCCATGGGAGTTCCCTGTAGTATTATCCGCTTTGATTTAAATCATTATCGACACAGGGAACGTTATATTTCAGTCTTTTCAGTCAAACCACATATTCGCAATAGCTCTTGAACGTTTCTTGTTCCATGGGAGAATTCGCTAATGGATCCTTTGGACAATGAGGCTCGCAAAATAATTTTAAGGTATCGAATCCTATTAAATATAACCTACAGAAATACCATAATCTAAAAATCTTATATAGAAAAACTTGCCGCCTAGAGTCAGTCAAATGCAGATTTTCTAGATGGCATTCAATCTTATGCATAGAAAAACCATGACGGAAGCTTGCATGGAAAAGCTTGATAGCATAAGCCAAATATACCTGAAGTTCATAAATGGCATTAATCATGACCTACAGATATACCGCCACCATGGAAGCTTATAAAAATCAGCAAACCATCTAAAATCAAACATACCTAGATTTTCTAGATTGCATTTCGTATTCAGGAGAAGTTTCTCGTGACAAATTATGACGATCAAGATTGGTGCTAGAAATAGTGACCAAGGGTGCAAATAGGTGCTTGAAAGAGCTCTGCATCTCAGGCCAGAATTGTTTTGGAAAACAATACTTTCCTTACTTCCCGTATGTCAAATTCCTTTGTTAATTTTTTTTTCAAGAAGAATCACCTAGGGGTAGTCTGAAGCATTCGTTACCAGTTATGCAGGTAGAATGTAGAATACAAGTCTCTTCATCAGCAGGAAAGTTCTCCCATGCCCCTAAAAAGGATATTTTCTACGACACCCCAAATGTCTATTTATTATCTACTTCAATAAAATAGTCTTTCAGTGGCTTCAATAGAGTGGGCTGGGGGCGGGGATATTACCACTCCCACTGCATATCGAAAACTTTTTTTTAGTATTTACCTTGAAAAATGGCCTATACCAAGCATTTTCGTCAGAAAAACAACGAAATTATCCTCCCCCTAAATTACGAACACCCCCCCCCCAAATTTTCCATGAATTGAGCCCATTGCAGTCTGTTTGTTGGCATCGACCTTCAAAAATTAGACAATATTTCACTTAAGTTTCAAAATATTTTATCTAGTAATCAGAATCTTACAAAGCATAAGCTAAGCTTTAATGGTATAAATATCAGGAGGCTTAGGAGTCCACAATATCACATTATATGTAAGACAATGTCTGATCCTTTTAAATTTTGTTATCGCTCTTTACCACCATTTTTTAAGCTTATGTTCTAGATTCAGGTTACAGTGACGTATTTCCCATGCCTTAACATATACACCATTGATCGTAAAAAGTAGAGGGAAGGCCAATTTAAACGTGTATTCCGAGTTCCAAATACTTGACATAGCATACTGTCTACAGAATAAAAAGAAAAGCATGAAAAAAAAACTTACCAAGAATTACTTAGCCACACTCATAGCAGTGTTTAGGGCCTGCATTCTTTCATCAGCCATATGGCTCAAATCGTCAAATCTGGCTACTTGCTCTTGCATGCTTTCTTCCAAATCTGTTTTATCTTTTGGTTCAAGTTTCGAGGCTAGGTCGTGACCCATATCCAAAAAGAGCGGATATGCTGTGTTGCCCATCGAATAAACGTTTCTTTAAAAGTTTCTGCTCTTGAAGCTGTGGTTTGACAACTTTGTAATCAGCTGATGGTTTTTTTTTTTATTGGTGACCATTTCTTTGGTGTCAGATAGCCATTTGGCAAGACTGTCTAAAGCTTCCCTGAACTTACCAGATTGGATGAGACCTTCATCTAATTTTCTCTCTCGTTCGAACAACTAAAAAGAAAAATTGTTTAAAAATCAGACGGTCCTGCATTATAATGGACTAAGTTAAAAAAAAACAGGTTTGAGATAATCGCAGCGAGCAACATCCGAAGCTAAGTGAAAAGAATAAAATCTATTATTCTTAGTTATGGTTCTGGTTGTAGTTTCTTATACATACCAGCAACAAAGCTTGTCGGATGAGAGGCATAAAAAATACACACAAAAAAAAACACATAGAATACTTAAATCTGAAATACAACGAACTAGCCGGCGTTACTCGGGAATTCCTAGAAATTATTTGCCATGTTTTAGGTATGACATGTGGTACTCTTTATCACTTTACCACCAATGCACCCTCCTTCCCCTAACAATCTCATCCTTACCCATGTTTATCAGATAATACTACTTTCCTGTATTTCCTACTCCAAAAACAATACGTAAAAAAAAAAAAAAAAAAAAACCTACTACGTGGAAAACGATGTAACAAATACGCTAGTGAGCATCTAGCGATAAACACAAAAACAATCTAGTATAAATTACTTCAGGATATAAGATTTAAGAGCAAAAATGCTCAAATTCGCGCCCCTACATGAAATGACAAAAAGAACTAATATTTAATCAAATTTGAGAACCTGTAATTGAATGGTTTCTTTGAGAACCCTCGGCCTTAAAGTGTAATTATATCGAGTTGCATACAGAAGCCCAGAGGATGGGGGGATACTCAGAAAAAGATTGGTGCAAAAATACAATAAAATGTAGTTTTATTAAGATCAATTTATTTTAGCGGTAAATTAACAAGCACAATAAATAAAGGAAGGAAAATTTTTAAGGGACGATAGACTTATCTAGAAAAGAATCCAAGCCAACCATTTAATAAAAAAGTGCTTCCATATAAATTTTCCCGTATTTGTAAAAATATAAGAAATAGTGAAAAGAAAACGGATTTAGAATGAATAAATTTATAATTAAATTAAATGAAAGTACTGAGAACCGGTAAAGCTTTAATAACACTGATAAAATGATAGAAAAAAATTATAAACTTATATAGATAGAAATCAAAAACGCTATAAAATAAAAGGAAGAAGCCCTCCTTCCTAAACTATTATGTTTTTAGATAAGTATAATATAATATTTCAAGCACAAACAGAAGACAGGATGATGCTTGGATACGGAGTTGCCCAAAGTGTTGCTCGAGTTGTGCGAGCTGTCTTCTCACCTCAGATGGCAACTAGTTTGGACTCTTTTGGGACTTAATTTAGACAAGGAGATTTGGACTTCTAATTTTTCATAGGTGCAAAGATTGCGAGTCAAATAATAATTAATTGATTTAATCCCTTATTTGGGGCTTCATTGAAATTGACCAGGTTTTCATTTATACGAATACAATGGCGTAACCTTGTCAAAGTCTTTGGGAAGGGGGGCAAAGTTGGAGCCATTTTTTCCAAATCAAGTGAAAATGCCAAAAAATGAACCAAATAGTACCAAAAAGGTAAAGATATACCTGTTTCTGTGGATAGGTTGTTTTGATACTGTTGACAAATATTCCAGCACATAATTTACATGCGCCGCGGTAAAAAAAAAGACAACAAAATGAAAGCATGAAAAAAGTAAATTAGACATACATAGATACAGTGCACTCAGCAATACATTTTTATTATCATTACAAAAATTTCACAGGACTAATAGCTTTCGGTAGGTAATCCACAAGTTTCATAAATGCTACGAACTTGCATTGTTGCTTTTTTTTCTTTTAAATTTAAGTTAATAACTTTCGGTAAATAACTTGAATGTTCATAAAATATTATATACTTGTATTTATTTATTTTTGTGCATTTTACTTTTCTTGAAATCACAATATTTTCATTAGACTAATAGCTATAAAAAATTTTCACTTTTATTTTATTTTTTTCTTCTAATAAGACGCTTAACATACAAAACCTTTATTTTTTGTCATATAATATACTTTTGTAGTTTCAGTGTTCATAATTGTTGTGTAAGACATTCTAATATTATTCGTTTGTATTATCGAAAGCATTCCTTTTATCGTTTCCATCTGCATTGAAAAGTGGTACTTTTAAAACCTCACTACTGTATATCACTCTCAAAGACGAGTTGGAGTGGCATTCTTAGAAGATATTTTGCTGAGGGAGAAACTCCTCCCCCCAGGGATGGTTGGAGGGTTGGCTCTGAGAAACAACAAACATAGTAAAAAAATAAAAATAAAAACATATGAAGATGATGATTATTTATTTTAGAATAAACATTTATACCTAAGGTTAAGAGGGATATATTGTCTCTTTATCCATTTTCTAGGTTACAGTCTAGTTTATTCCTTGTTATGAAATAAACAATGCTCCAGCAAAATATTTACTTAGACTCATAAATGAGGAAAAAAAAGAAGAAAAATCAGCAAACTTAAAATTTGATAAAGGACTGTGCCCAGGCAATAGGAAGGGGCGGGGGGAATGTAATGAAACTAAAAGCGAATACAAAAATTTTAATCTTAGTACAACATTCCCTTCTCAACTAGCTTGAAAACAGATCAATTTATCAACCTTTATAGGAGGGATCAATTTATCAACCCCTTGGCGGGAGGGCGGTAGGCAAACTTCTCGTGTGCCCCTGGAGTAGTAGACATAAATAAAGACCTACTACTGCTAATGTCAGTCAAAATTTGATTCTAAATGTTCTCCAATTTCTATGCACTTTTTATTAATGCTATGGTAAAAAATACGGCATTGGAATTTACAGTCCTTACCAGGGGTGATGAACTTCGTTTCTTAGCCCTTCCACCAGGAACTGCAAAAAGGGGTTTGGGGGCCTACCATCCTAAACTGTCACATATCCTTCCTGTTTACCTTCCCCAGATTTCTCCAGGTACTTATTTAGAACTGGGTCGACTCTGGCTGAGCTTACAGAGTCACGCCACTGACCCCCGTTCCAAACCAAAATAACCAGTGACAATAGAACTCGAATCCGTGTCGTCACGGACATTGGAAATTTTAAGACTATCAAATAAAATTGGTCTTCCCTACATTTATTTCCATGCATCTTTTCTTTAGACATGTTAGAATTACTCAAAAATAAACATTAAATTATTCTGCTTTTGCAAATAGAAAGAAAAACATCCATATTTCTTTACGGGCGATAGGCGGAACACGGTCTACTGTAATACATGAATAATATATAATTTAAAATGTGTAACTACATATTTAACAAGCTTCAATGGACTAGAGCAGTACAAGGTCTTTAGAATTTACCTAATGGTGCTTGCGAAATTATTGGTTAAAATCGTTGGCAAATTCAATGGCGCATTTGCAAAACAAGCGCAAAATCCTTGACTATTCTATATCTATATATATAAAAATAAGTTGTCTGTGTGTGGATCTGTGGATGGATCAGGTGACGTCATGTTTGTTCGCATATGACGTCTGAATTATTTCACACTAATACAAAAGAAGAAAAAAACTAAAAAAGGTAAAAACTACAAAAAAAACTAAAAAGAAAAAAAAACTAAAAAAGCTAAAAAACTAAAAAAAACTAAAAAAAGGTAAAAATCTAATAACTAAAAAAAAACTGAAAAAAATAAAAAGGCAAAAACTACAAAAAAAATAAAAACTAATAAAAAAACTAAAAAAGCTAAAAAACTAAAAAAACTAAAAAAAAACTAAAAAAAGGTAAAAAACTAAAAAAAACTAAAAACTAAAAAAGAAAAAAACTAAAAAAAAGGAAAAAACTGAAAAATAAAAGAGAAAAAGAAAACTAAAAAAATATGAATAAATATATATAAAAATAAGTTGTTTGTGGGTTATGTCTGTCTGTCTGTCTGTCGAGTGACGTCGTGTTTGTCCGCATATGACGTCTGAATTATTTCACACTAATACAAAAGAAGAAAAAAAACTAAAAAAGGTAAAAACTACAAAAAAAACTAAAAAGAAGAAAAACTAAAAAAGCTAAAAAACTAAAAAAACTAAAAAAAGGTAAAAAACTAAAAACTAAAAAAAACTGAAAAAACTAAAAAAAGGCAAAAACTAAAAGAAAACTAAAAACTAATAAAAAAACTAAAAAAGCTAAAAAACTAAAAAAACTAAAAAAACTAAAAAAAGGTAAAAAACAAAAAAAAACTAAAAACTAAAAAAGAAAAAACTAAAAAAAAGGAAAAAACTGAAAAATAAGAGAAAAAGAAAACTAAAAAAATATTAATAAATATAAAAAATATAAATATAAATATAATATAAATTAGCAATCAACAAAGCACCGAGACACAAATGACGACCGGGACACAGGGAGTATAAATGACGACCAGGACATAAGTAAAAAAAAAAAACTAAAAAAACTAAAAAAAATGGTAAAAACTACAAAAAAACTAAAAACTAATAAAAAAAACTAAAAAATCTAAAAATCTAAATAAACTAAAAAAGAAAAAAAAGAAAAAAGGAAAAAAAATAAAGGAGAAAAACAAAACTAAAAAACGAATGTATATACAGACCGGGACACCGGGATACAAATGACGACCGGGACACAGGGAATATAAATGACGACCGGGACACAGGGACACAACTACAACGGGGACGCCGGGGGGGCACAGGGGGATATAAATGACGACCGGGACACCGGGACACAAGGAATATAAATGACGCCCGGGACACTCAAAGAGAAATCACAGACTGGAACACCGGGACACAAATGACGACCGGAACACAGGGAATATAAATGACGACCGGGACACAGGGACATAACTACAAAGGGGACGCCGGGGTGCACAGGGGGATATATAAATGACGATGGCGACTCAGGGAATGGTCGATTAGCAATCACCATCAACAAAGCTCAAGGGCAATCATTAGAATCATGAGGTATAGATCTGAATACGGATTGTTTTCCCATGGACCATTATATGTTGCATGTTCAAGAGTCGGTAAACCTGACAATCTATTTATATGCACAGACAATGGGACAGCAAAGAATGTTGTATATTCGCAAGTTTTACGTAGTTAAAAACATATATATATATATATATATATATATATATATATATATATATATATATATATATATATATATATATATATATATATATATATATATATATATATATATATATATATATATATATATATATATATATATATATATATCTATATTCACAGGTGGGACATAGGGACACAACTACAATGGCGCGTAACTAATATGGCGCGTAACGACTTACGCGCGCGGGGGGGCTTGGGGGGGGCGCGAAGCGCCCCCACCAACTAGGTGTTGGGGTGGCGCGAAGCGCCACCCCAACAGCTAGTTATAAATAAAACAAAGCGTATGTAGCTTTCACAACAAAGTTCCCTAAAATTTAGACTGTAATAGTAGAAAGTAGCTTTATTTACATTTAGATGTAAATTTGGTTCAGCTAGAGTAGAGACCACAGATAAATATTATTTACTTTTACAGATAAATATGAACAAGCTTTAGCTTCTTTGAAAAACTATAACACACCTAGTATTACTAGACACAAATTAATGATGTGTGAAACCAAGGACGTAAGCAGGAAAGGAGGGGGGAGTGGGACACAGGATACCCCCTAACCCGATTCTAAATGTTCTCCGATTTCTATGCACTTTTTATTAATGTTAAGGTAAAAAATACGATTTTGGGATTTACAGTCCTTACCAGGAGTGATAAACTTCGTTTCTTAGCCCTCCCACCAGGAAACGCAAAGGAGGTTTTGGGGGCGTACCATCCTAAACTGTCACACATCCTTCCTGTTTACCTTCCCCAGATTTCTTCAGGTACTTATTTAGAACTGGGTCGACTCTGGCTGAGCTTACAGAGTCACGCCACTGACCCCCGTTCCAAACCAAAATAACCAGCGACAATAGAACTCGAATCCGTGTCGTCACGGACATTGGAAACAACTATGTGTTTGAGGATGACTTTGAACAACTATGTCTATATCAACTATAGTTGAAAAATCTAACAACTATGTCTTTGAGGATGACTTAATCCCTCGCAGTCCCCGGAGGAAGGGCTGCAAGTTGCGAACTTTGCCGTTTGTTCACATACAGTATAGGTTATTGGGAAGTATACAGTCGTTTTCAAGGGCGATTTTTTCTGGTGGCGGAAGGGGTTACGTGCGAGGATCTTTCCACGGAGGAGTTTTTTATGAGGGGAGAATTTTTACATGAAGGGGCACCGGATTTCCCGGCATTATTTTAAAAAACGGTAAGAAATTAAACAAAAAACATATTTTTTCAACTGAAAGTAAGGAGCAACATTAAAACTAAAAACAAACAGAAATTATTGCGCATATGAGAAGGTTCGCAGCCTCGTCAACTCCTCATTCTTAACGCTAAAGTTTTTTATCCATTTTCTAGGTTACAGTCTAGTTTATTCCTTCTTATGAAATAAACAATGCACCAGGAAAATATTTACTTACTCATAAATGAGGAAAAAAAAGAAGAAAACTCAGCAAACTTAACATTTGATAAAGGACTGTGCCCAGGCAATAGGAAGGAAGGGGAATGTAATGAAACTAAAAGCAAATACAAAAATGTTAATCTTAGTACAACATTCCTTTCTCAACTAGCTTGAAAACAGATCAATTTATCAACATTTATGGGAGGGATCAATTTATCAACCCCTTGGCGACAGGGCGGTAGGCAACCTTCTCGTGTGCCCCTGGAGTAGTAGACATAAATAAAGACCTACTACTGCTAATGTCAGTCAACTTGTAGCCACTGGCCATTTTGGCTAGCGCCTGACTGTGAGGCGGAGTATTCTTTGGGGTACCCTGCCGAGATTGGACGGATTGAGGTCAGTAATGGCTGCCCAAGCGGTCAATCCTCCTCGACATTTACGAGTTGTATTCACAAGCAATTTAAGTATAATGAATCTTGTCAATTCTGGTAAGGATAAAACCCCAATTACTCGTCTACAAGGGGTGTATCAAATTCCATGTAGTTGTGGAAATTATTACATTGGTCGAACCCACCAAAATTTAGGAACAAGATTGCAGCAACACAAAGAAAGTATTGAAAAAGTATTAAAATGTAAAAATAACTCCATATCTTTCGATTCAGCTTTAAGTAATCATATTTTTGAAAATCCAGACCATTAAGTTCTATTTGACGAAACAATTCTAATTAGCAATGACCTAGGAATCAAACAAACTGTCCGTGAGGCAATCGAAATCAAACGAAACTTAAATAATAACACATCCCAAAATAGAGACTTGGGTGAACACACACTCAACCCTGTGTACACAAAATTAATTATAGAAAATAATCTAATTCAAAATAAAACAAAAATAGGAACGAACAAAAACAAGCCCAATATCAAAAGAACTATCAGATTATCTGCAGAAAAGGCAAATATCGCAATAAGAAATCATTCCAATTTTTAATAAATACAGTTAGTGAAATGAATGAACCTTTTTATCTTGCAAAATGTTAGCTTTTATCAGACAGTCTTGGCTGAACTTTTCGTTAAGAAGTAATGATGCCAAGGCTATTTTAAAATAAAAACAAATGGATTTTTAACTGAGAACTTTTATTGTAAGTGTTTAATTGTTTTTTATTTTTTCTTTGCTGAAGACGGCCCTTAGATATAGGGCCGAAATATTGAAATAGGTTTTGTTGGTTCACTGTCTTGGGAAAAAATTCCTCATTATTCTCTCTTTTGTTGTTGAATTCCCTTTATCCGAGAGTCACTCAAGAGATTTGGTTTTCAAGTTAGATATATTGACTTTTCGGGTGCTTTTACTTGACTTGACTCCTGCTCCACGGTAAATGGTGTAGAGGGTCCCGTAAGTTAACTCCTTTAATCGTACCGATCTGCAACTATGAGCTGAGGGGAGGGCTCATTAACGATAATGTATGCCATTTTGAGGAACTTATTTAAGCTGCCCTTCCACCTGCTCCCAGATCTGCCCCTCAGACGCGACCAACCATGCAATATGAAGTAATTCGACCAGGAGCAGCCGGTGGAATAGAAAGATGCCAAAATCATCCGAGGGCTCGCTCGGCAATCTCAGTTATGAGTAGTTCTTGATGAGCAGGGGCAGGGGCAGTGGCTTTTGTTACTAATAAAATACAATCTTTGGTTTTCCTCGATTCTGTTGTTTCGTCTGACAGCCGTCTTCGTCTGACAGCATTATTTCTGCAATAATCGTCAGCTTTAGCGGACAATTACAGACGCATTAAGTTTAGTAAAAATACCGAGCAGGAACGTACTAACACATTCCGTTAATTTTATGTTTTAGCCCGTTTTACCAACATCCATCTTTGGCAAGAACTACTAGACAGTGTGAGTAATTGCGTACGTAGTTAATCATATGTACGTAACAAGCCCGATAATCACTTAAGCATTATGTATTTTTCATATTTTTTCACTTTTTTTAGTTATAAATTAACAACCATTTGTTAGGTCTAAGAGAATATATTTAGTAATTTCTTGGAAAAATAAGAGGTCGTCAAGAGCCTGGGACCGTTTCTATACAGTAACTTCTTTTATTTAATAAATTGTTTTAACTTTTATTTTGATAATTTTATGCATGACATATTTTGTTTTAATTAATTATTAAGGTTTGCTTTTTTTGCTGTTGTCTCTTTTTTCTTTTTGTTTTTTTTTTACTTGCTATAAGATGTAAATTGGGTTCAGCAAGAGTAGAGAATACAGATAAATATTATTTACTTTTACGGATAAATATGAACAAGCTTCAGCTTCTTTGAAAAACTATAACACACCTAGTATTACTAGACACAAATTAATGATGTGTGAAACCAGGGACGTAAGCAGGAAAGGAGGGGGGATTGGGACACAGGATACCCCCTAACCCGATTCTAAATGTTCTCCAATTCCTATGCACTTTTTATTAATGTTAAGGTAAAAAATATGGCATTGGGATTTACAGTCCTTACCAGGGGTGATGAACTTCGTTTCTTAGCCCTTCCACCAGGAAGCGCAAAAAGGGGTTTGGGGGCCTACTATCCTAAACTGTCACACATCCTTCCTGTTTACCTTCCCCAGATTTCTTCAGGTACTTATTTAGAACTGGGTCGACTCTGGCTGAGCTTACAGAGTCACGCCACTGACCCCCGTTCCAAACCAAAATAACCAGCGACAACAGAACTCGAATCCGTGTCGTCACGGACATTGGAAATTTTAAGACTATCAAATAAAATTGGTCTTCCGTACATTTATTTCCATGCATCTTTTCTTGAGGCATGTTAAAATTACTCAAAAATAAACATTAAATTATTCTGCTTTTGCAATTACAAAGAAAAACATCCATATTTCTTTACGGGCGATAGGCGGAACACGGTCTATTGTAATACATGAATAATATAATAATTTAAAATGTGTAACTACATATTTAACAAGCTTCAATGGACTAGAGCAGTACAAGGTCTTTAGAATTTACCTAATGGTGCTTGCGAAATCATTGGTTAAAATCGCTGGCAAATTCAATGGCGTATTTGCAAAACAAGCGCAAAATCCTTGACTATTCTATATTATCAATAAAACAAAGCGTATGTAGCTTTCACAACAAAGTTCCCTAAAATTTAGACTGTAATAGTAGAAAGTAGCTTACCAAGTCTTAATAGAAGATCACCAAGGATCTGAGACCGCTCCTGTACAGCTGCATTAAACCCCTCCCATTTTTGTTTAACCTCTCCCACGTCCTCTATGACACCTTCTTTGTGGATATCGCATATTGCTAGGAAGGATTCGTCTAAAATTTTAGTTCCATCATATCCAGCGCTGTCTTGAAATATCATTTCTGCATGAAACCAACTCGCGAATTTGCTTTTCTAGCTCCTGTTTCTTCAAGATGCCAGGCTTTAACTGCATTATTTCTTACATATTTCATGAGCTTTTCTTAATCACATTTTCTTTTCAATTGTGGTGCTCTTGACTTTCTTCCACTCTGCTCTGATCTTCTCGAGCAGCTTCAATTGTTGCTTGGCGTCACTTCTTTTCGAGTTCTGCAGTAAATACTGACCTTCGTCAAGCATCATCACAACCTCTTGCTCCTTGTTCATAACCTCCTTATAAATCGGCTCAGAGTCAGTAACCTGCTGCTTCAACGTGTCTGGGTCTGCTGATACTTCTAACGTCTCTTTGATAACTGAATCATAATCATGTATCCAGTCTTGGTTGTTTTGACAGGCAACGACAAACTCGCGAGTATCCTCAATCTATGATTCGATTTCCTCTTTTTTGCTGTCAAGTTTCTTCTGATCTCTGTTGAATGCCTAGTCGACCTGTTGGATTTTGGCTGTAACATCTACAACGCTGCCAGTATTGCTTATTATATGACAAAGCTCATTACCTAAAAAAGTAAAAGAGTACAAACTAATATAAATATGTAAAAATATAGTAATATTACTAATATAAAATTTATACTAATGTAACAGAGGCACCAAAATAAAAACATCCATTGCGCCTTTGACCCATTTTAGGTCTATCAAGGGTTGAATTCCACAATTTTCCAAGGATTTTATTTCGGCTGCGTCACAATTATGAAACATCGGAGCAGTACCGTATTTTCGTCAGTGTTGCCACCTTGAACCGTGAAAATAAAAGAGGGTTAGCCAAATTTGAAAACACTTTTCTTCTGTCTAACTGAAACATTAGCAATCGGTTGATTCCCAAAGACAACTATCAAACAGTTCGTGGTAACGAACTGTACGTTAGGAGCCACCCAGCTCAATAGTAACCGAGACTCTGAAAACTCTAATTTTCATACCAGTAGATACATCAAAAGAATCAGATTTTTATGTTGAATTCAAATATATCAGTTTCATCAAGTTTATTCTTATCCATCAAAAGTTATGAGCCTGAGAAAATTTGCCTTATTTTATCAAAAAAGGGAAGCACCCTCTTAAAGGTATATAATATTGATGAAAATTGTACCATCAGATTCAGCATATTAGAGAACCCTAGTATAGAGGTTTCAAGCTCCTATCTGCAAAAATCTGGATTTTTTTGCCAGAACAAAGATCGTGGATGCTTTTTTTCAGGGATCATTATATTGACCCAGCTGTCCTAGAATATCGCAAGAGGGCTCATTCGAACGGAAATTAAAAGTTCTAGTGCCCTTTTTAAGTGACAAAAAATGGAGGGTAGCTAGGCCTCTCCACACGCTCATTTTTTTCAAAAGTCATCGGATCAAAATTTTGAGAGGGCCATTTTGTTCGCATAGTTGAAAAATCTAACAACTATGTTTCTGAGGATGACTTAATCCTCCAAAGTCCCCAGAGGAAGGGCTGCAAGTTGCGAACTTTGCCGATTGTTCACATATAGTATTGGTTATTGGGAAGTATACAGTCGTTTTGAAGGGCGATTTTTTCTGGTGGGGGGGAGGGGTTACGTGGGAGGATCTTTCCACGGAGGAATTTTTTATGAGGGGAGAATTTTTACATGAAGGGGCGCCGGATTTCCCAGCATTATTTTAAAAAAGGATAATAAATTAAACAAAAAACATGTTTTTTCAACTGAAAGTAAGGAGCAACATTAAAACTAAAAACAAACAGAAATTATTACATATATGAGGGGGTTCGCACCCTCGTCAACACCTCATTCTTTACGCTAAAGTTTTTCAGTACTTTCAAAATAGCTATTTATTCTAATTAAAGAGCCTTTGTGATTAAGGTGTCATTCTTAAAGAATTGGAACAAAATTTAAACTTTAGCGTAAAGAGCGAGATACTGACGAGGGGGCAAACCCCCTCATATACATAATAATTTCTGTTCGTTTTAATGTTGGTCCTTACTTTCAGTTGAAAAAACTTCTTTTTTTTCTAATTAAAACGTTCAAGACAATGCTATAACTTCGTTTGGTGCCGCATTTTTTTTGCTTACTTTTGCTGATTTTTCGCCCCTTTTTTAATAATTTGCCGGCCAGCTACCATCAAAAACTGCTGAACAGCAAATGGAGTTGTTTTCTATTAGAAATTGACTTCATGATTTTTTCTTAAATTTTTAAGGTAGATATGTTATCGTGAATGTCCAAAAATGATGTATGTTGGCTTTCATCAGTGAATGTCGAAAAATGGTAAATTTCGGCTTTCATCGGTGAATGTCAACTAACACCAAATACGTCAATGAAAGCTCAAATATTTCATCAGATTCTTGTGCATTCGGACTTTCACAGATGTATGTCGACAATCATAGATATAATCTAGTGAATGTCAAAAAGAGAGGGAAAAATCCCAATTCTTAAATCCCAATCCTTATCTCTAACTGAGAGATAAGATAGGAAAAAAAATCAAATCCTTATCTTGACCTGGATTCAGTCAACTTTGCGGAGTGTTATGCAAAGTCTGTATCAGGTTTGATGCAAAGTCTGATGATAACAGCAACAATTTGTTAAAAAAAATTTCCAATACCCTGACTTATCCGGAACGGATATTGGAATGAGTTGGATCATAAAGAAAAGTTATTTGTAACATTATAACTAGGAGAAACGAATATACAGTATTAAGTTACAAACGAGGAATTGTTCAGTATAATTTAAGAAGCTCAAATCAGAATAGACCACGGAGGAAGAAGACGTATGCTTAACGAGTTGCAAAATAGATGCAAAAATATGAAATATGAGGTTGTAATGCTGTAATTAAATTTATGCAAACATTGACAAATGAAACGAAGTGCACCAAAGAACAGCATTGTTGTGAAACCGATAATCATTTCTAGTTTAAACTCAAGACGCCAAATTGATCTGATAGATTTGCAGTTAACGGAAATGGCAAATTTAAGTCCATAATGATATATCATTTAACTAAGTTTGTCCAACTACGACCTTTGAAAACAAAGAGGGCGGAAGCAGTAGCACGCCATGTTCTTTCAATATTTTCAATATTTGGTGCTCCAGCAATATTGCAATCAGATAAGGGTAGAGAATTCAGTAATCAAAAATGCTCAGAAATTCACAATTAGTCGATATTTAATATCCACCATGAAAGAACGTCAATAAGTCGACAATGACCGTCGATATTCACTGGAGGAATTTAACAAATATTTCAGAAATACACCAAGCGACAATATTTTTGTTGACATTCACGAGTGAATCTCGACTTTCACGGTTACATCTGTAGCGTAAGATACCACTTAACCAATCAAAAAAGTCAGACTTCGTTTTCACTAATACTTTAAATTTATATTTTGTATTCTTATAATATTTTCGAATTTAATGTTATATCATCCATAAGACAGTATTAGATATTAATAAAAAAACGAATTTTTCAGAATTCAACATAAAAATAAATTAATTTTCAAAATCATACAGGGGTAAAGGTCTTCAGGGTTGAAGACCCCTTGGGTCGGGTACGTATTTGTCGTATTTTTCGGGATTGTTTGAGGATAGGGGTTCAGGATTGGGATTACTGAGTGTAGTCTTCAGTGATTACTATTCTGAAGTCTAAGACGTTAAGGTGTTACGCAGCCTCTATGAGCCTTGGGGAAGAAATCTCGAGCCCAAAACAAAGAAGGGTATTGACGAAGGGTCATATCTCCATAGTAGGCTTTTAAATATGTCTGTTGAAGGCTCATACGTTCAGAATGGTTCTATAGTATTTATACTCTTTTATCGTATTTTTTGTAGTCCCCCTCCTCTTGTCTTAAAATTTTTAATTTTGCCTACAGAAAATTAAAGAACATTGACCCAAGAGTTACCCCAAATACAAAATCTCACGGAAAAATTACCTCACCAGCTAAATGGAACATTGAGTTGGAATACCCCCCCCCCGAGAGCAAACTTTAGCTCCTCCCCTATTTGGCCATCTTTCCTGAAGAAAAAATGCCCTCATCAAATTGGAAAACGAATATTTTATTGCAAATTTTATAACTTAAAGATATAGTCTCATCCAAAGAGTAGTCAACCTTAATTTGCGTTCCTTTTTTTGCAAAATTTTATATTATAATAATATAAATAATAATGTATGATACAAATCTCATACAAATAATAATGTATGAGAGTATTTTTACAGCTCTGAATTGAGTAGCTTGAAGCTTTACCTTAATAACCGTTGTTAATTAATAATACAAATTAAAGGTATTTTCTCAAATAAGCCTAAACGTAATGCCACCAAAACAAAACAAAAATTAAATTAGGGGAACAGGCCCCCAAACATACGACAAGATACAAGTAATACTATTTTATTTTATACTCAAGATCTTAAAATTTGCCACATATTGGACAAAACTATGGATCGTTCTGGGCCCTAACCTTCTTTCGAGATCTTTACTCGAGCGACAAAATTCTCTGGTATTCAGCAGTACATATATTCAAAAAAATCTGCTTTATCTTTTTGTTTTATTCACCGACTAAAAACCACCAGCGTTTGTGTTTTTTTTTTTTTTTCATTTCTTGTGTTCCCACATATATAACCCGTGTGAGCTTAGAACGCGTTCCCATATTTGAGATACAACCTATTGATAACCATTGTTAATAGCCTACAAGCCTCAAAAATAAACTGAAAAAAATAAAACTTACCAACAGCGTCTACTTCAGCTAATAGACGCCAAAGAGCTTTCAATCGATCTTGCAAAGAATCGACATGTTTGAGTGCTTCCTCAACATCCCCCTTCACAATAAATAGGTCATCGCAATCATCTACAAATTTTTCGCACAGCTTCCAAGCAGCTGTTCAAATTAGCCGAAAACTGCTTACTCATACCACTAGCAGCATTGACTAGCTTATGACGATCGTCTAGTCGACCAATCAGATCTGTCCACTGCGAATTGATTCCATTAACACGATTATGAATTTTTCAAGCTTCAGAACTGTTTGGATTGGTAGATTCCATAAGTATATAAACTAGGTTATCAAGGCTTGGGATATTTCTCTCCTGTTCTTTAAATTCATCATAGAGAACTTGAACTTGTTGAAGGTGATTATGGACAGACGGGGGTCTGAAGCAACAGAGCAAAGGACACCCATCATCTAGTCTTTGGCTAGAAGCCAACTGTTGAGGTGATCGCACAGTTCTTAGAACTCGTTTGATTTTTCTAGGATATCAGCGTGAATCATCATCTTATCCATCAGATCCTTCCAGCGACTACTAATGCCATCTATATTCTCTTTCAAGTCAGGCACACCAGAAGTTTCGGGCTTTCTTCAAACTAGTTCAGCAATTTGATTCTTTAGCGAGTTCAGCTGAGGTTGTTTGTCATACATGTCTTCCTACAGATTCTAAAAAAAAATAACTCCTCATTTGTATTTATTTGCATTATTTACTACATTATTTTACTATTATTTATATACTTAAGAAAAATAAATAACCAAAATTTGCTTTATATCATGTACATTTTTAAGATGGAGGGACAGACGTGGATGAACATTATATATATTAATTTAAAGAAAATAAAGACTTCTTAACAATGCAATTTCTTGTAATCAAGAGGGTGAAAAGAGAGGCAAGTAAACTAATATTGTTTATATTGTTATTGACAGTTGTTTATTTTTGAATAAATTATTATTTTTAATGAATATAAATTAGTAGAATAATATCTCTCATAGCCCAGGGAGGAGTTTAGCCAAATCCTGGCAACGTTTTCCCTCTGCAATATCGGATTGCACATGCCCTAATCTTTTGATATATTTTATGCAGCTAGAAGAAAGAAAGCTCCATTCGAATTTGAATGCAAATTACGAATTCTATAATAGCGTCACATAGGAAATATTTATTACTTAAACAGTTTCTTTAAAAGTCCACCTTTTAAAAATGTGCTTATATGAGCCGAGGTACAATCTTTACTAGGTTTTAGCTGCTGCTGTATAAAAAAAGAAAGTGGTTTAGCAAGAAAACACTTAAGGCAATTGTTGTGCAGTCATTCAAGTGGAAAAAGAAAGAAATGCCTAAGCAATAATTGTACAGTCATTCAAATGACTGTGTAGTCATTCAAATAACTGTGCAGTCAATCAAATCAAAGGAGAGAGAAAAAAAACTTAAAACAATTACTGTGCAGTCATTTACATCAAAGATGAAAGAAAAATTATAAGTAATCATTTTACAGCCATTCAAATGACTTTGCAGTAGTTCAAATCAAAGAAGAAAGAAAAAAATAAAGGCAATTACTCTGCAGTTATTCAAATTACTGTGCAGTCATTGGAATGAAACAAAAAACAAACTTAGGACAAACACTGCGCAATCATTCAAATCAAAGAAGAACGAAACAAGTTAAAGGAATCACTTTGCAGTCATCAAAACCAAAGAAAAAAGAAAAACCGAAGGCAATTATGTGCAGTCACACAAATGATTGTGTAACAGGTTCAAATCAGAAGAAGAAAGAAAAAATTAAGGCAATTACTGTGCGGTCATTCAAATCGAAGAAGAATCTTTAGGCAGCAAGAGCTAAGAGCTCTGATGGCACTTGTGACGAGGTCGGAAGAGCCAAGAGCTCATAGGGCATGAGCTTTAGCAAAATTCTAAGAATCAATAGATTAATTTAAAAGGAAAATTAGAGGCTTAATGCCGGTTGGGATTTAAAATAAGAGCTCTGAGACACGAGGTTCTTCTTAATTCATTAAGATCCGATCACCCACTCATAAGTTAAAATACCTCGTTTTTTCAGATTTTTCCTCTCCCTTCAGCCCCCCAGATGGTCGAATCGGCGAAAACAACTTAATAATGTCAATCTGTGCATATACCTGACACGTCTACCAATTTCCACCGTCCTAGCACGTCTAGAAGCACCGAACTCGCCAGAGCACCGGACCCCTCCCTCTAACTCCCACAGAGAGCGGATCAAGTCTGGTTATGTCAATCACGTGTCAACATTTACTTATCCTATCCACCAACTCTCATCCCGATCTCTCCGTAATAAGCGTTTTCCAATATTTCCAGTTTCCCCCCTCCTACTCCTTCAATGTCACCAGATCGGGTCGAGATTTACGAGATTTAAAATAATAGCCTTAAGACATGAGTTCCTTCTAAATATCGAATTGCATTAAGTTCTGGTCACCCGTTCTTAAGTTTAAAATACCTCAATTTTTCTAATTTTTCCGGATTAACACCCCCTCCAACTCCCCCAAAGAGAGCAGATTCAGTCTGGTTATGTCAATCATATATCTAGGACTTGTGCTGATTCTTCCCACCAAGTTTCATCTTGATCTCTCCACTCTAAGCATTTTCCAAGATTTCCGGTTCCCCCTCCCCCCCCAGTGACACTGGATCCAGTCCAATGAATCTTCCCCCCTCCAACTCTCTATGCCCCAGATCTGATTCAAATTGAGAATTGAGAAATAAGATTCTTCTAGATATCAAGTTTCATTAAGATCCAATCACCCATTCGTAAGATACCTCGATTTTCACGTTTTCCGAGAATTCCAGCTAACCCCTCCAACACCCCCCCCCCCAATGTCACCGTATTGGAACGGGATTTAAAAAAAGGGTTCTAAAGCCCAATATCAAATTTATCAAATATCAAATTTCATTAAGATCTGATCACCTTTTCGTAAGTTACAAATATCTTATGTATTCTAATTTTTCCGAATCACTCCCCCCCACCCAACTCAACCGAAGAGGGTGCATCCGGTCGGGTTATGTTAGTCACGTATCTTAGACTTGTGATTATTCTCGCCACCAAGATTCATCCTGATCTCTCCGCTTTAAGCGTTTTCCAAGATTTCCGGCCCCCCCCAATGACAATGGATCCAGTCAGAAATTAAAACGAAATATCTGAGTTACGAGGTCCTTCTAAACACGAAATTTCATTAGGATCCAATCACTCGTTCGTAAGTTAAAAATACCTCATTTTTTCTAGTTTTTCGGAATTAGCCCCCCCCCCCCAGCTCCCCCAAAGAGAGTGGATCCGTTCCAGTTATGTCAATCACTTATCTAGGATTTTTGCTTATTTTTCCCACCAACAAAAAACCGGATCCTTCTACTCTGAGCGTTTTTCAAGATTTTAGGTCCCCCCCCCCCAAATCCCTGATTGTCACTGCATCCGGTCAGGATTTAAAATAAGAGCTCTGAGAAAATAACATTTTTCCAAAAATCAAATTTCATCACGATCCGATATCTCCTTCGTAAGTTAAAAATACTTCATTTTTTCCAATTTCTTAGAATTACCCCTCCCCCCTCTTGACTCCCCCAAAAGAGCAGATCAGTTCCAGTTATGTCAATCTCGTATCTAGAACTTGTGCTTATTTTTTCCACCAAGTTTCATCCTGATACCTCCACTCTAAGCGTTTTCCTAGATTTTTGGTTCCCCCCTCCCTACTCCCCCAAATGTCATCAGGTCCGGTCGGGATTTAAAATAAGACCTCTGAGACACGATTTTTTTCCAAACATCATATTTCATTAAGATCTGATAACCCGTTCGTACGTTAAAAATACCTCTGTTTTTCTAATTTTTCCGATTTACCGTCCCCCACTCTCCCCCCCCCCAATTTATTTAATCTGGTCTGGTTCCTGATACGTCTGAAAAAATTTCATCGTCCTAGCTTACCTGGAAGTGCCTAAACTGGCAAAACTGGGACAGACAGACAGACAGGCCGACCGACAGAATTTGCGATTGCTGTATGTCACTTGGTAAATACCAAGTGCCATAAAAATGCCTAATTTTTCTAAATTTTTAAATTAACAGCCCCCCAAAACCCTCCAGATGGCCGAATCGAGAAGACGACAATTTCTAATTTCATCTGGTCTGGTCCCTGATACACCTGCCAAATTTCATCGTCCTAGCTTATCTGGAAGTCTAGCAGAACCAGGACCGACAGAACGACAGAATTTATGATCGCTATATGTCACTTGGTAGATACCAAGTTCCATAAAAACCCATAGAAAAGGCAATTGTCGAACACGATATGTCAGGCTTGATGTTTTTTTAATGTCTTGCAAATGTAAATAAATGCAATTACCATAGCATTTTTTTGACAAAACTATTTTAATTTAGAAGCAATGGTCAACATAAAACGTAAATTAGAAGACAAACACCACTGATCTCAGACCACACTGCTCTGATTTTTAAATTAAGACTGATTTTTTCAAACTAAGAATTTTAAAACTAAGTAGTCACATTTGGCTCCAAGACAGATATTCTATCGTAGCCATTCCTAACAATAGACCTTTATGTAAGTATTTTTGGAATTAAAAAATGACAACAGCTGAACAAATTTTATTTAATTCAAAATACTTACCGGTTATTTGAAACACACCTAAGAAGTAAAGTAAGATTAATCATAATGAAATATAACAAAACATGATGATAAAATAACACTTTAGAAACAAAATTATGGAAACCCAACCTAAATTAACCCCTAAACAAAACTGTATATTAAATATTAAGGCAAAATATAACCACATCATAGATTTTCTCATTCAAAATAAGCATATGATAACCAATTCCAGAGGGGCAAAATGGTTATTGTTAGATATTACACTGAGTAATTCATGAATGTGTTTCGAATAACCGACAAGTACCAAATACCGCCCTATTTATGTACAGTGGTCGTCCATTGTCGACCAACACAGCGGTCGTCAAGCCCAGAACCAAATCCACAAAACAACCGAGAATGGGGACGGTTGCGACTCGCACGTGTAAATTTTTAAGAAAAAAAAGGTATATAAACTATAAAAAAGTATATTCTCTTTCTAAGAAATGAGCTGAAAAACTATTACAATTTCCAAGGGGCCATTGGGTTATTCATTATATTTTTCATCTAAATGACATTATTTCAAGATCTTTTGGTTTGAAATTTCGTAAAATTTGTGTTTCGTAGTCGAACGTCGTTTCATTCTCGATATTCACGAGGATATTTAGTTTTAGTAAAATTGGGGTATTACCATACCCGAATTTGCTGAATAACTTTTTCTCTTTATTTATCTGGATGATATTTTTCTGAGATTTCTTATTTTTGAATTGCATAACATCTTAATTGGTTTATATTTCGTCTTCTCTTTCTCAATACTTTCGTTGATCGTTAGACTTTGAAAACTAGCAAATTACAACTGTTGAACTTCCTATTGGTGACTCCATCTATAGAAAACTTTCCGTTCTTTTACTATTGTAATACAAGTGGTAAGTGTACCAGTGTAAAAGCAAATGAGCAGAATTTTTTTTTACTAGCAACAGGCGGCTAATGAAAACATTAACGTGGGAGGAGAACTATTTCTTAAAGGAAAAGTCATATTTTTAAAGAAAGTACCAAGAAATGTATGGCAACAATTAAACCAACAGATTTAATACATAGACGGATTTACTGGGATAGAAAATTGAATTACCCCAAAACCACCAGATATTATAGGTTAGTATAGAATGTGTGCATATGAGGGGAGAGCATATCGAAAATACATTGCAAATATATTCAGATACTTTGATCGTCCTTTAAGCATGACATCAACGATAGTTTGTCCGCGCGGAGTAGTTTATAATTGTTATATTCAGTTCCCTGATTGATTTTAAACAATATCATCAGGCTCCCTCCCCCTCCTACCATATTCCTCAAATGGCATAGGAAGAGACTTGAGGTTATCTAAATTCTTCAACCAGGCTTCTTTTTTTTTAATTCAGTTCCAACAACAACCAAATTAATAATTGATTTCCTGTTTTTTTTTCCTGATCGGATGTTGAGTCAATTTGTCTTTGCCTTTGGTATTCCAAGGTAAGAAAAAAAAGAGAGAAGGAATATTGATATTAAAATTCAATCTTAGCAAAGAACTTGGATCTAACGCTATTATTTACAAAGATATCTCGAGGATTTTTTACTTAAAATTTTTCAATTTATTTCGAAAATATATAGTAAGATTTAAATTCGAATTTCTGCAACGGCTTATTTTTTTTTCTTTTTTTTATTTTTAAGGGATTCGCCAGGTTTAAACGGTTTTTTCTATATTAGCAACACTTTTAATGGCAGGATCATATTTTTTAGAGTACTTTAATAAAAAAGAAATACAGTGTACCTTCATAAAAAAACGTTTGCCAACCAAAGATTTGTGTTCAGAAATTGCAGCGGTCATTTGCTGGAATAAATAAAATTTTGTTCATAAGTACCAAGCACAGTGAAAATAAAATCCTTTTTTCATTCTTTAAGATGGCCAAAAAGGGGAGGAGCTAAAGTTTTCTCTCGGGGGGGTGGTCTTCCAACTCAATGTTCCATTTAACTGTGAGGTAATTTTTCCGTGAGATTTTGTATTTGGGGTAACTTTTGAGTCAATGTTCTTTAATTTTTCTGTAGGCGAAAATTTGAAATTTTAAGACAAGAGGTGGGGGACCAATAATGTAACAAATCACGATAAAAGAGTATAAATACTATAGAACCATTCTGAACATATGAGCTTTCATCAGACATATTTAAAAGCCTACTATAGAGATATGACCGTGAAGACATCGAGGGGGAACATCCCTTCGTCAATACCCAGCTTTGTTTTGGGCTCGAGATTTCTTCCCCAAGGCTTATAGAGGCTGCGTATTACGTTAAAGTCTTAGACTTCAGGGTAGTAATCAATAAAGACAACACTCTGTAATCCCTATCCTGAACCTTTATCCTCAAACAATCCCGAAAAATACGACAAATACGGACCCGACCCAAGGGGTCTTCAATCCTGAAGACCCCTAACTCAGCATGATTTTGAAAATTAATGTATTTTTATGTTGAATTCTGAAAAATTCGTTGTTTTATTTATATCTAATACTGTCTTATAGATGATATAACATTGCCATCGAAAATATTATAAGAATACAAAATATAAATTTAAAGTATTAGTGAAAATGAAGTCTGATTTTTTCTTGATTGGTTAAGTGGTATCTTACGCTATATATGTAACCGTGAATGTCGAGATTCACTCGTGAATGTCAACAAAAATATAGTCGCTTGGTGTATTTCTGAAATATTTGTTAAATTCCTGACTTCCACCAGTGAATATCGACGTTCATTGTCGAATTATTGACGTTCTTTCATAGCGGATATTGAATATCGACTAATTGTGAATGTTTAACATTTCTGAGCTTTGTATTTTCTTCTCCGTAATTAAGTCGCTATACGCTTTTCCCCGATCTTTCTGGGAGGAATGATTAAGAATGTAAAGCACTCAGGTTATTTTTATTGAGAAAATGAAGTAACAGTAATAAAATATTTCACGTAGCGCAAATTCTGGATATGTCTTGATTGCTGAATTCTCTACCCTTATCTGATTGCAATATTGCTGGAGCACCAAATATTGAAAATATTGAAAGAACATGGTGCGCTACTGCTTCCGTCCTCTTAGTTTTCAAACAAAAGGTCGTAGCTGGACAAACTTAGTTAAATGATGTATCATTATGGACTTAAATTTGCCATTTCTGTTTAACTGCAAATCTATCAGATCAATTTGGCGTCTTGAGTTTAAATTAGAAATGACCATTGGTTTCACAGCAAAGCTGTACTTAGGTGAACTTCGTTTCATTTGTCAATGTTTGCATAAATTTAATTACGGTGGCCTATTCTGATTTGAGCTTCTTAAAGTATACTGAACAATTCCTCGTTTGTAACATAATCCTGTATGTTCGTTTCTCCTACTTATAATGTTACAAATAACTTTTCTTTATGATGCCAATTCATTGCAGTATCCGTTCCAGATAAGTCAAGGTATTGGAAAAAAAAAATTAACAAAACGTTGCTGTCACCATCAGACTTAGTATCAAACCTGACATAGACTTTGCATAAGATCGGCAAAGTTGACTGAATCCAGGTCAAGATAAGGATTTGATTTTTTTCCTATCTTATCTCCCAGTTAGAGATAAGGATTGGGATTTAAGAATTGAGATTTTTCCCTCTCTTTTTGACATTCACTAGATCATATCTGTGATTTTCGACATACATCAGTGAAGGTTTGAATGCACAAGAATGTGATGAAATATTTGACCTTTCACTGACGTATTTGGTGTTAGTTGACAATCACCGGTGAAAGCCGAAATTTACCATTTTTGGACATTCACGGGTGAAAGCCAACATACACCATTTTCGGACATTCACGATAACATATCTACCTTAAAAATATAAGAAAAAATCATGAAGTCAATTTCTTATAGAAAATTAACTCCATTTGCTGTTCAGCAGTAGTTTGATGGTAGCTGACCGGCAAATGATAAAAAATGGGCAAAAAATCAGCAAAACGTAAGCAAAAAAAAAAATGCGGCACCAAACGAAGTTATAGCATTCCCTTGAAGGTATTAATTAAAAAAAACAAGTTTTTTCAACTGAAAGTAATGACCAACATTAAAACGAGCAGAAATTATTACGTATATGAGGGGGTTTGCCCCCTCGTCAATATCGTGCTCTTTACGCTAAAGTTTAAATTTTGTTCCAATTCTTTAAGAATGACCCCTTAATCACAAAGGCTGTTTAATTAGAATAAATAGCTCTTTTGAAAGTACCGAAAAAACTTTAGCGTAAAGAATGAGGTATTGACAAGGGGAAGAATCCCCTCATATAAGTAATAATTACTGCTTGTTTTTAGTTTTAATGTTGCTCCTTACTTTCAGTTGAAAAAATGTGTTTTTTATTTAATTTCTTATCGTTTTTTAAATAATGCTGCGACATCTGCGGCCCTTCATGTAAAAATTCTCTTCCCTCATAAAAAATTCTTCCATGGAAAGATCCTCCCAAGTAACCCCCCCCCCCCACCAGAAAAAAATGGCATACATTTGTTATGGCACACATTTAATAAATGTGCCATATGGTTTTTTTGTTTTTTTTTAGTTTTTGCTAGTTTCTCACCAATTTTCTATTTCTTCTGAATTTTGACACCCGTTAAAAGCGGAAACTGCATTTCTGTGCAAGTACCAAACTTTTCTAATTTTTAATATACTCATATGTTTTCAAACAGTTCGTGATAACGAATTGTAGTAAGGAGCGACCCGGCTCAATAGTAACCAAAACTCTAAAAAATGGAATTTTGATACCAATACCTACATCAAAAGAATTGCATTTTAATGCTGATTCCAAATATATAAGTTTCATCAAGTTTAGTTTTACCCACCAAAAGTTACGAGCCTGAGAAAATCTGAGTTATTTTAGAAAGTAGGGGAAACGCCCCCTAGAAGTCATAGAATCTTAACGAAAATCACACCATCAGATTCAGCGTATCAGAGAACCCTGCTGTTGAAGTTTCAAGCTCCTATCTACAAAAATGTGGAATTTTGTGTTTTTTGCCAGAAGGCAGATCACGGATTTGTGTTTATTTGTTTTTTTGTTTTTTTTCCCAGGGGTGATCTTATCGACCCAGTTGTCTTAGAATGTTGCGAGAGGGCTCATTCTAACCGAAATGAAAAGTTCTAGTGCCATTTTTAAGTGACCAAAAAATTGGAGGGCACCTAGGCCCCCTCCCACGCTAATTATTTTACCAAAATCAACAGATCAAAATTCTGAGATAGCCATTTTATTCAGCGTAGTCGAAAAACCTTATAACTATGTCTTTGGGGACGACTTACTCCCCCACAGTCCCCGTGGGAGGGGCAACAAGTTACAAACTTTGACCAGTGCTTACATATAGTAATGATTACTGGGAAGTGTACAGGCGTTTTCAGGAGGATTTTTTTTGGTTGGGGAGGGGTTGAGAAGCGGGAGATATGCTGGGGGAATTTTCCATCGATAATTTGTCATGGGGGGAGAAAATCTCCATGAAGGGAGCGCAGGATTTACTAGCGTTATTTAAAAAAAAAACAATGAAAAAATAAATATGAAAAAGTCCTTTCAGCTGGAAGTAAGGAACAGCATTAAAACTTCAAACAAACAGAAATTATTACCCATATGAGGGGCTCACCTCCTCCAAATACCTCGCTCTTTACGCTAAAGTATTTTTAGTAATTTCAACTATTAATTCCACGGCTTTTGTGATTCAGGGGTCATTCTTAATGAATTGGGACAAAATTTAAGCTTTAGTGTAAAGAGCGAGATACTGACGAGGGGGCGAACTCCCTCATATATGTAATAAAAATATGAGAATACAAAAGTTCTTTACGTAAGCTAGTTTATAAGTTACGTAGATCTTTTACTAATATAAAGATTCGTAAAAAATTTAAAGTTCTAGTTGCCTTTTAATGAACCAAAAAATCGGAGGGCAACTAGGCTTCCTCCCCCGCTCTTTTTTCTCAAAATCATTCGATCAAAATTATGAGAAAGCCATTTAGTCAAAAAAAATGCAAATTTCGTTTTAATTATTCCTCTGCGGAGAGCCAAAATCAAAACATGCATTGATTCAAAAACATTCAGAAATTAAATAAAAAAAACAAGTTTTTTTAACTGAAAGTAAGGAGCGACATTAAAACTTAAAACGACCAGAAATTACTTCGTATATGAAAGAGGCTGCTTCCTCATCAACGCCCCGCTCTTTACTCTAAAGTTTTTTACTGTTTTAAAATGAAGAATTGAGAGAAAGAGTCAAACTTTAGCGTAAAGAGCGGGGCGTTGATGAGGAAGCGGCCTCTTTCATATACGAAGTAATTTCTGTTCGTTTTAAGTTTTAATGTCGCTCCTTACTTTCAGTTAAAAAAACTTGTTTTTTTTTTATTTAATTCACTTAAAGAATGAAAAAAGGATTTTATTTTCACTGTGCTTGGTACTTATGAACAAAATTTTGTTTATTCCAGCAAATGACCGCTGCGATTTCTGAACACAAATCTTTGGTTGGCAAACGTTTTTTTTATGAAGGTACACTGTATTTCTTTTTTATTAAAGTACTCTAAAAAATATGATCCTGCCATTAAAAGTGTTGCTAATATAGAAAAAACCGTTTAAACCTGACAAAGCCCTTAAAGGTATATAACAAATAAAAAAAATAAGCCGTTGCAGAAATTCGAATTTATATCTTACTATATATTTTCGAAATGAACTGAAAAATTTTAAGTTAAAAATCCACGATATTTTTTTGTAAATAAAAGCGTTTGATCCAAGTTCTGTGCTAAGATTGAATTTTAATATTAATATTCCTTCTCTCTTTTTTTTTTTTCTTACCTTGAAATACAAAAGGCGAAGACAAATTGACGCAACCTTCGATCAGGAAAAAAACAGGAATTCAATTATTAATTTGGTTGTTGTTGGAACTGAATTAAAAAAAAATGCCATTTGAGGAATATGGTAGGAAGGGGAGGGAGCCTGATGATATTGTTTAAATATCAGTAACTTTTTTAAGTTACTGATAAGTAACTTATCAGTAGTATCTTAGTAAGTTTGAGTTATTTTAAACTTAAGAACGGGTGACCGGAATTTAATGAAATTCGATATTTAGAAGGAACTCATGTCTTAAGGCTCTTATTTTAAATCTCGTAAATCTCGAACCGATCTGGTGACATTGAAGGAGTTGGAGGGGGAAACTGAAAATATTGGACAACGCTTAGAACGGAGAGATCGGGATGAAAGTTGGTGGATAGGATAAGTAAATGTTAACACGTGATTGACATAACCAGACTTGATCCGCTCTCTGTGGGAGTTAGAGGGAGGAGTCCGGTGCTCTGGCGAGTTCGGTGCTTCTGGACGTGCTAGGACGGTGGAAATTGGTAGACGTGTCAGGTACATGCACAGATCGACTTTATTAAGTTGTTTTCGCCGATTCGACCATCTGGGGGGCTGAAGGGAGAGGAAAAATTCGAAAAAATGAGGTTTTTTAACTTACGAGTGGGTGATCGGATCTTAATGAATTTTTATATTGAGAAGAGCCTCGTGTCTCAGAGCTCTTATTTTAAATCCCAACCGGCACTAAGCCTCTAATTTTTCTTTTAAATTAATCTATTGATTCTTAGAATTTTGCTAAAGCTCATACCATATGAGCTCTTGGCTCTTCCGACCTCGTCACAAGTGCCATAAGAGGCCTTATTTTCTTCTTCTTCGATTTGAATGACCGCACAGTAATTGCCTTAATTTTTTCTTTCTTCTTCTGATTTGAACCTTTACACAATCATTTGAGTGACTGCACATAATTGCCTTCGGATTTTCTTTTTCTTTGGTTTTGATGACTGCAAAGTGAATCCTTTAACTTTTTTCGTTCTTCTTTGATTTGAATGATTGCACAGTGTTTATCCTAAGTTTGTTTTTTGTTTGATTTCAATGACTGCACAGTAATTTGAATAAATGCAGAGTAATTGCCTTTATTTTTTTTTCTTTCTTCTTTCATTTGAACTACTGCACAGTCATTTGAATGGCTGTAAAATGATTACTTAGAATTTTTCGTTCATCTTTGATGTAAATGACTGCACAGTAATTGCTCTAAGTTTTTTCTTCTTTCTCCTTTGATTTGAATGACTGCACAGTTATTTGAATGACTACACAGTCATTTGAATTACTGTACAATTATTGCTTAGGTTTTTCTTTCATTTTCCACTTGAATGACTGCACAACAATTGCCTTAAGTGTTTTCTTGCTAAACCACTTTCTTTTTTTATACAGCAGCAGCTAAAACCTAGTAAAGATTGTACCTCGGCTCATATAAGCACATTTTTAAAAGGTGGACTTTTAAAGAAACCGTTAAGTGATAAATATTTCCTATGTGACGCTATTATAGAACTCGTAATTTGCATTCAAATTGGAATGAAGCTTTCTTTCTTCTAGCTGCATAAAATATATCAAAAGATTAGGGGATGTGCAATCCGATATTGCAGAGGAAAAAGGTTGCCAGGATTTGGCTAAAATCCTCCCTGGGCTATAAGAGATATTATTCTACTAATTTATATTCACTAAAAATAATAATGTATTCAAAAATAAACAACTGTCAATAGCAATATAAACAATATTAGTCTACTTGCCTCTATTTTCACCCTCTTGATTACAAGAAATTGTATTGTTAAGAAGTCTTTTTTTTCTTTAAATTAATATACAATAATGTTGATCCACGTCTGTCCCTCCATCTTAACAATGTACATGGTATAAAGCAAATTTTGGCTATTTATTTTTCTTAAGTATGTAAATAATAGTAAAATAATGTAGTAAATACAACAAATAAATACAAATGAGGAGTTATTTTATTAGAATCTGTTGGAAGACATGTATGACAAACAACCTCAGCTGAACTCGCTAAAGAATCAAATTGCTGAACCAGTTTGAAGAAAGCCCGAAACTTCTGGTGTGCCTGACTTGAAAGAGAATATAGATAGCATTAGTAGTCACTGGAAGGATCTGATGGATAAGATGAAGATTCACGCTGATCTCATAGAAAAATCAAAAGAGTTCCAAGAACTGTGCGATCACCTCAACAGTTGGCTTCCAGCCAAAGACAAGATGATGGGTGTCCTTTGCCCGGTTGCTTCAGACCCCCGTCTGTCCATAATCAGCTTCAACAAGTTCAAATTCTCTATGATGAATTTAAAGAACAGGAGAGAAATATTCCAAGCCTTTATAACCTAGTTTATATACTTATGGAATCTACCAATCCAAACAGTTCTGAAGCTAGAAAAATTTATGATCGTGTTAATGGAATCAATTCGAAGTGGACAGACCTGATTGGTGGACTAGAGGATCGTCATAAGCTACTCAATGCTGTTAGTGGTATGAGTAAGCAGTTTTTGGCTAATTTGAATCAGCTGCTTGGAAGCTGGGCAGAAAATTTGCAGATGATTGCGATGACCTATCCATTGTGAAGGACTGCCACACACAAGTATGCCACACACACACAAGTGTGCCTGACTAGAAAGAGAATATAGAAGGCATTAGTAGTCGCTGGAAGGATCTGATGGATAAGATGAAGATTCACGCTGATCTCCTAGAAAAATAAAAAGAGTTCCAAGAACTGTGCGATCACCTCAACAGTTGGCTTCCAGCCAAAGACAAGATAATGGTTGTCCTTTGCCCGGTTGCATCAGACCCCCTTCTTTCCATAATCAGCTTCAACAAATTAAAGTTCTCTATGATGAATTTAAAGAACAGGAAATAAATATCCCAAGCCTTGATAATCTAGTTTATATACTTATGGAATCTACCAATCCAAACAGTTCTGAAGCTAGAAAAATTCATGATCGTGTTAATGGAATCAGTTCGAAGTGGACAGATCTGATTGGTCGACTAGAGGATCGTCATAAGCTACTCAATGTTTCTAGTGGTATGAGTAAGCAGTTTTCGGCTAATTTGAATCAGCTGCTTGGAAGCTGTGCAAACAATTTGCAGATGATTGCGATGACCTATCCATTGTGAAGGGGGATGTTGAGGAAGCACTCAAACATGTCGATGCTTTGCAAGATCGATTGAAAGCTCTTTGGCCTCTATTAGTTGAAGCAGACGCTGTTGGTAAGTTTGTTTTTTTCATCGAGGCTTGTAGGCTATTAACAATGGTTATTAATACGTTGTATCTCAAATATGGGAACGCGTTATTAGCTCACACTGGTTATATATGTGGGAACACAAGAAATGAAAAAAAAACAACCCACAAACGCGGGTGGTTTTAAATCAGTGAATAAAACAAAACGACAAAGCAGATTTTTTTGAATATGTATACTGCTGAATACCAGAGAATTTTGTCGCTCGAGTAAAGATCTCGAAAGACGGTTAGGGCCCAGAACGATCCATATTTTTGTCCAATATGTGGCAAATTTTAAGATCTTGAGTATAGAATAGAATAGTACTACTTGTCTCTTGTCGTATTTTTGGGGGCCTGTTCCCCTAATTTAATGTTTTAATTAAAACATTAATTTCACTGGCTAAAAGCCAGTGAATTTTTTTTCTTTTTTTTTCTTTTTTTTTCATTTATTGTCTTACATCATTTATAACCAGTGTGGGCTCAGAACGTGTTCCCATATTTGAGATACAATTTATTGATAACCATTGTTAATAGCCTACAAGCCTTGAAAATAAACTGAAAAAAAAAACAACTTACCAACAGCGTCTTCTTCAGCTAATAGAGGCAAAAGAGCTTCCAATCGATCTTACAAAGCATCGACATGTTTGAGTGCTTCCTCAACATCCCCCTTCATAATGGACAGGTCATCGCATTCATCACCAATTTTTGCACAGCTTCCAAGCAGCTGATTCAAATTAGCCGAAAACTGATTACTCATAGCACTAGCAGTATTGAGTAGCTTATGTCGATCATTTAGTCGACCAATCAGATCTGTCCACTTCGAATTGATTCCATTAACTCGATCTTGAATTTTTCTAGCTTCAGAACAGTTTGGATTGGTAGATTCCATAAGTGTATAAACTAGGTTATCAAGGTTTGGGATATTTCTCTCATGTTCTTTAAATTTATCATAGAGAACTTGAACTTGTTGAAGCTGATTATGGACAGACGGGGGTCTGAAGCAACCGGGCCGAGGACATCCATCATCTTGTCTTCGGCTGGAAGCCAACTGTAGAGGTGATCGCACAGTTCTTGAAACTCTTTTGATTTTTCTAGGAGACCAGCGTGAATCTTCATCTTATCCATCAGATCCTTCCATCGACTACTAATGCCATCTATATTCTCTTTCAAGTCAGGCACACCAGAAGTTTCGGGCTTTCTTCAAACTAGTTCAGCAATTTGATTCTTTAGCGAGTTCAGCTGAGGTTGTTTGTCATACATGTCTTCCTACAGATTCTAAAAAAAAATAACTCCTCATTTGTATTTATTTGCATTATTTACTACATTATTTTACTATTATTTATATACTTAAGAAAAATAAATAACCAAAATTTGCTTTATATCATGTACATTGTTAAAATGGAGAGACAGATGTGGATCGACATTATTGTATATTAATTTAAAGAAAAAAAAGGCTCCTTGTAATCAAGAGGGTGAAAAGAGAGGCAAGTAGACTAATATTGTTAATATTGTTATTGACAGTTGTTTATTTTTGAATACATTATTAGTTTTAGTAAATATAATAGCGTCACACAGGAAATATTTATTACTTAAACAGTTTCTTTAAAAGTCCACCTTTTAAAAATGTGCTTATATGAGCCGAGGTACAATTTTTACTAGGTTTCATCTGCTTCTGCATAAAAAAAGAAAGTGGTTTAGTAAAAAAAACACTTAAGGCAATTACTGTGCAGTAGAAATTCAAGTGGAAAGAGAAAGAAAAACTTAAGCAATCATTGTACAATCATTCAAATGACTGTTTAGTCATTCAAATAACTGTACAGTCATTCAAATCAAAGAAGAAAGAAAAAAAACTTGGAGCAATTACTGTGCAGTTATTTACATCAAAGATGAACGAGAAATTTTAAGTAATCATTTTACAATCATTCAAATGACTGTGCAGTAGTTCAAATCAAAGAAGAAAGAAAAAAAATAAAGGCAATTACTCTGCAGCTATTCAAATTACTGTGAAATAAAAAAAATTAGGGCAATTAGTGTGTAGTCATTTAAATCAAAGATGAACAAAAAATTCTAAGTAATCATTTTACAGTCATTCAAATGACAGTGCAGTAGTTCAAATCAAAGAAGAAAGAAAAAAATAAAGGCAATTACTCTGCAGTTATTCAAATTACTGTGCAGTCATTCGAATCAAAGAAGAAAGAAAAAAGAAAAAACTTAGGGCAATTAGTGTGTAGTCATTTAAATCAAAGATGAACGAAAAATTCTAAGTAATCATTTTACAGTCATTCAAATGACTGTGCAGTAGTTCAAATCAAAGAAGAAAGAAAAAAATAAAGGCAATTACTCTGCAGTTATTCAAATTACTGTGCAGTCATTCGAATCAAAGAAGAAAGAAAAAAGAAAAAACTTAGGGCAACTAGTGTGTAGTCATTTAAATCAAAGATGAACGAAAAATTCTAAGTAATCATTTTACAGTCATTCAAATGACAGTGCAGTAGTTCAAATCAAAGAAGAAAGAAAAAAATAGAAGCAATTACTCTGCAGTTATTCAAATTACTGTGCAGTCATTCGAATCAAAGAAAAAAGAAAAAATTAGGGCAATTAGTGTGTAGTCATTTAAATCAAAGATGAACGAAAAATTCTAGGTAATCATTTTACAGTCATTCAAATGACTGTGCAGTAGTTCAAATCAAAGAAGAAAGAAAAAATAAAGGCAATTACTCTGCAGTTATTCAAATTACTGTGCAGTCATTCGAATCAAAGAAGAAAGAAAAAAGAAAAAACTTAGGGCAACTAGTGTCTAGTCATTTAAATCAAAGATGAACGAAAAATTCTAAATAATCATTTTACAGTCATTCAAATGACAGTGCAGTAGTTCAAATCAAAGAAGAAAGAAAAAAATAGAGGCAATTACTCTGCAGTTATTCAAATTACTGTGCAGTCATTCGAATCAAAGAAGAAAGAAAAAATAAAAAAATTAGGGCAATTAGTGTGTAATCATTTAAATCAAAGATGAACGAAAAATTCTAGGTAATCATTTTACAGTCATTCAAATGACTGTGCAGTAGTTCAAAAATAAAGGCAATTACTCTGCAGAAATTCAAATTACTCTGCAGTCATTCGAATCAAAGAAAAAACAAACTTAGGACAATCACGCTGCAATCATTCAAATCAAAGAAGAAAGAAAAAAGTTAAAGCAATTACTTTGCAGTCATCAAAACCGAAGAAAAAAGAAAAACCGATGCCAATTACTGTGCAGTCATTCAAATGACTGTGTAACAGGTTCAAATAAGAAGAAATAAGAAAAAATTAAGGCAATACTGTGCTATCATTCAAATCGAAGAAGAATCTTTAGGCAACAAGAGCTATGAGCTCATATGGCCCTTGTGACAAGGTCGGAAGAGCCAAGAGCTCATATGGCATGAGCTCTAGCAAAATTTTAAGAACCAATAGATAAATTTAAAATGAAAATTAGAGGCTTAATGCCGGTTGGGATTTAAAATAAGAGCTCTGAGACACGAGGTTCTTCTTAACATCAAAATTCATTAAGATCCGATCACCCACTCGTAAGTTAAAAATACCTCATTTTTTCAAATTTTCCCTCTCCCTTCAGCCCCCCAGATGATCGAATCGTCGAAAACGACAGGGCAAACTTCTTGAGTATTGTTGGGCTAGCACAAAAGCACCAATAATTCTCTAACGTCTAAAAATAAAAGTTAAGATCTTGACTGCTTTGGCTTTCCATGCCTTGAAATACCTAAATCATTTAAACTTGATTGACAAACCAACTTCAATTTCCACGATAAATAGCTTAAAACAACCTTTCAGGGAGACAACTGGAATTTAAAGATAAATATATGAACACTAAATAATAAGAAATTGTTTTAAAAAAGAGAGATAATAAGAAATTTTTTACCAACCCTATGCTTCATAACTGAATGCAACAACAAGAATAAAATAGCATTCTTCTTTATCAAACAGTTCGTGGTACGAACCGTGAGTAAGGAGCGTTTCGGCCCAAAGTAATCGAAGCTGTAAAAAAGGAAATTTTGATAAAAATTCATAGAACAAAAGAATTGGCTTCTATGCTGAATCCAAATAACCAAAAATTTGTTAACTTTATTATTGCTCCATCTTTATTGTTAAAGATGAGAACATCTTTATTGTTACATCTTTATTGTAACTTTATTGTTGTCCATCTGGTGCTCTTTTTAAGAGACCACAAAAAATAGAGGACAAATACGCCCCATCGCCCTTTTTCTCACAATCATCCGATGAAAATTTGTAGATGGCCATGTCATTCAGCATAGTTGAAAGACCGAATAGCTAAGGCTCTGGAGATAAAACGATCTCCAACAACCCCTGGGGAAAGGGCTTTTAGCCAATTTTGGTTAAAATAGTTGAAAGATTTAATAGCTACGTTTTTGAAGATAACTTGACCCCTCAACACCCACGAGGCAATGGCTAAAAGCTTTGAACTTAGGTTATTGTTTAAATTGTTTATTGGTTATTGGAAAGTATGCAGATATTTTTCGAGAGAATTATTTTCGGTGGGGAAGCGGTTATTTTATACGGGAAGATTTTCACATTGGTAGGGTAGTTTCTGGAGGTGAGCTTTCCAAAGAAAACTTTACATGGGGGGATACTTTGCCAAAATTAATATGCAAATTATGTTTTAACTTTTCATGTACGTTGAGCCAAATTCAAACCTGCAATAGTAGAAAACCTTTCAGAAAATAATTTTTTAAACAAGCTTCTTTAACTAAAGGTAAAGAGCAACATTAAAACTTAAAACGAACAGAAATTATTCCTTATAAAAAGGGGGCTGTCCCCTCCTCAGAGTAACTCTCCTTACGCTAAAGTTTGACTTAGTCCCAACTGTAGTTTTTAAATTGTTTCCATCGAAACACTGGCAACCATGGATTTAGAGTACAAGGGTTGAAACGGTAGAGAGTCGTAACCAAATACATGAGAAGTACCAAGACAGTATTTTCCTAGAGAACTAGCTGGAGAGTTGGAAACATACTAATAAAACAATTCTTACTTCATAATATACAGAATAAGCATAGTTAGCACATCTTACATGCAGCCTCGCTATATTTTACCCCCAGCCCCCCCCCCCGGCAATGTGCAAATATATAACCCAAGTTATATATTTTAAAGCTATTCTCGCAGTGCGTATCTCTTGTTTCAACCCGTATACCCACAGCCTATATAGACACAGCCTATATAGACCGTGTCTATATAACCTAAGCTGTGAGTGTACCTGTATATTGAATCAACTGTGATGAAATAAAAACTGGAAAAATAAATTATGGTGGCCAAATGCATTTAAAATATATAATTTGAGTTATATTTACACTTTAGAGGGGAGGGGCAAAGTATAGGGAGGGTGTATGCGAGATGTGTTAAATATGATTGTTATGCTTGCTATGAAGCCAGAATTGTTTTCTTAACATGTTCCCTTCTCTATAGTTAGTTCTCTTGGCCAGTGGTTCTCAAACTGTCAAACGCGCATCCCTTGGGGGTACGCAAAATCTTTTAGGGGGTACGTGGCCGGCTAACAAAAAGATAAACAACCCTTTACCTCTAGGACTGGCAATTTCAATTGGGCCTATATTATAGCTATAGGCTAGTTTACTTGGTAGGATTTTATTGTTCCGGCTTCTGAACCCCCTCAATACACTAAATTTGTATTTAATTATGATTTTAATGATATTGGGAGTCAGTGTGGTGGATCACATAATTTTAAGATTTTTCAGTTGAATTGTCAAGGCCTTAGTACAACTTTTGATCTTTTATTTAATTTAGCTATTCTTACTGGATGTACCGGGATACATCTTGCTAAGACGGAACCGATTGCTACGTAAGCACAGGGGTCTCCCAGCCTATGTACGCGGAGACCTGCAAGTAAAAATCCGTGATGATAGGCACAAATATCATGTAACCTCGAATAAATCAATATCAAATAACCCTTGGCCAAGTTTTTCACTTCTCGGGGTGGCTGTTATTACTGCTTTTGTTTTAATTTAATAATAAATGTTTTTCTCTCTCAAATTAGATCTCCACAGATATATTTTTCCAAGTTTTGTTTTTTCCAGTTTTATCTCCTCAAACAGTGTTTCTCTAAGCTTGTTTTTTAAATTATATATCCAATTATATGTTTTTTCGATTATTTTCAATTATATATGTTTCTCCAATTGAGTCTCCAGGGATGCAGATCTCTGTTTCTTAGTCTACAGACATCAAGTTGAAGAATTTTTTCCTCCTCATCAGCAAGCGATTGATTAGTATTTACTAAAATTTTATGTTTTGGTTAAAATTTGTATTTTTATCCTGACTTCAATGTCAGATTTATGCTTATTCTTTGTTGATTTTAGCTGGTATATCGGCTGATTCTGAGCCAGTGAATTTAAAAAAGAGAAAACACCGGCTGGAGATATTTCCTTATGTTTGTATGATTATACTAAATTCACTCTTTCTGAACACAACAAACAATTTAGGATTTTGATTTTGCAGGATCAAAATATAAAGAACTTTAGGCTATTTCAAATTTTATTTTAATATTTGTGTTTTTTTTACTGGTTTTGCTCAAAAAGTTCTTTGGTCATAATTATATGTTTTATATCTTCTTTCTGGGGGGCTGGCGCCCACGAGAAATCTAACGAGTCCTTGAGTCCTGCTTTAACTTCCTTGAAGTAATGATTCTGGGAATGTTTCAATTTTTTTATTTTAGTTTTAACAATCTCGTTTTATTGTAAGACTTATTGTATTTATAAATGTACTTTGTAGAGGATTGATCTTGGATATAGAGCCGAAATATTCATTTACGGTTTATAAAAATTGCACTGTCTTAGATAAATTCCCCATTGCTTTACCTGTTGTTATTTCTATTCAAGTTCGCAGATTTTCTAACTACTTTAAAAAATAGTTCTTACTTTAAAAACAACCAATATTGTGTATTTTTTATTTTTCTATCTGTATTTTTTAACCAAATCGGGTTAATCGGGGTAAACGACTTTATCAAGTCAAATTATGCAGTTCCCTGACACGCCTACCAATTTTCATCGTCCTAGCACATCCAGAAGCACCGAACTCCCGCCAAAACGCTGGAACCCCCCCACTCCCCAAAATAGAGCGGATCCAGTCCGGTTACGTCAATCACGTATCTAAGACATTTGCTTATTCTACCCACCAACCTTCATCCCAATCTCTCCATTCTAAGCGTTTTCCAGGATTTCCAACTTCCCCCTCCAACTCCCCAAAATGTCACCAGATCTGGTTGGGATTTAAAATAAGAGCTCAGAGACATGAGTTCCTTCTAGATACCATATTTCATTAAGATCCGGTCACAAGTTAAAAATACCTCAGATTTTCTAATTTTTCTGAATTAACACCCACTCCAACTCCCCAAAAGAGAGCGGATTCGGTACGGTTATGTCAATCACGTATCTAGGACTTGTGCTTATTCTTCCCAACAAGTTTCATCCTGATCTCTCAACTCAAAGCGTTTTCCGAGATCCCCCCCCCTACTCCCCTCAATGACACTGGATCGGGTAAGGATTTAAAATAAGAGATCTGAATGACGAGGTCCTTCTAAATATGAAGTTTCATTAAGATCCGATCGCTCCTTCGTAAATTAAAAATACCTTATTTTTTCTAATTTTTCAGAATTAACCTTCGCCCCAACTTCCCCAAAGAGAGCGGACCATTCCAGTTATGCCAATCACGTATCTGGTACTTGTGCTTATTTCTCCCACCAAGATTCATCCCGATTCCTCCACTCTAAGCGTTTTCCGATATTTTAGGTTTCCTCATCCAATCCCCCCAATGTCACTGGATCAGGCAGGGATTTAAAATAAGAGCTCTGAGACACCATATCCTTCTAAATATCAAATTTCACTAAGGTCCGATCACCCGTTCGTAAGTTAAAAATACATCATTTTTTCTAATTTTTCCAAATTAACTGTCCCCCCCACCCCCACCCCCCCCACAGATGGTCGAATCGGAGAAATGACTATTTCTAATTTAATCTGGTCTGGTCCCTGATACATCTGCCAAATTTCATAGTCGTAGCTTATCTGGAGGTGCCTAAATTTACAAAACAGGGACAGACAGACAGGCTGACTGAATTTGCGATCGCTATATGTCACTATAAGTGCAATAAAAACTAAGAAAAACGATACAGTCATTCAGTTCCCTTTTTTTGGATGAAGCTTCTGTTTTGTTGTTTTAACGATTTTTACGCTAGTACAGGCAGGTACGCAAAAACTTTTTTTTTGGGGGGGGGGGGTAAGAAGTAATGACATAAACAAGAATTTTTGAATTAGTTTAATGAAAATAACTAGACAACCGGAAAAAATCAGGATTCTGTAGAGGGGCAAAGAGCGCTCCCTTGCGTACATCCATATGCTATTGCTTCATGTAATTCTGTTTCCTTTTTCGGTTTAAGACAGAAAGAGAAAAATAGAGTTAATTTCCCTGTGTGATAAAATCTTGGATTTTGCCAATCGCTATTATAGCCACTTTGAAGTAAAAGCGAATGGTTGTGGGCATGAAATCTAGGCTAACTGTAGAACAAAAACAAGATAGATAGTCCAATTGAGTGAGAGGTAATTCTGGCATTATGCCCCCCCCCCCCCTATTAGGATTATAAATGTCTAAGATGTACGTAAGGGGAAATTTAGTTCCTGTTTCTAAAATACTGCACATTTTCATGAATAGTTTTCAAGCTAGTACATTTTGAAGGATTGGAATCAGCATGAATAATGGATTTTGTTGTTGAATATATTGTAGTCAAAGTTTTATTAGTTTCAGTGTAAATTGGCAAGGGTTGACTTACCAAACTTGTACTTGTCGGATGTACTGCCACATTGATTTGAATAATGTTGTTTTAAATGATACTCTATGCATAGGCTTTTAGTTAAATGTCGAGACACGCAGTTTTTTCGGCGTAAATAAACTTCAAAAGCAAATTTCGGTTTAAGACAGACCAAGAATAATGCGATTTTTCTTATTCACTATTATGGCCACTTCGGCCTAAAAAACTACTCTCGGGAAACGAAGCATTGGATGATCTAAAAAAGTACCTTTATATTTTTGATAAGTTTGTTGGCTTCATCTTTGCTTTGTGGCAGGTGCATATCTTTGGTCATTTGCTTTTCTAGCCTACTTAGGGTGCTGATAGTGACTTCAAGGCTTCTAAATGTTTGTTCGCTTCATCCTTCATAAGTCTAACTCTGTTAGGCGATCAGACAACTTCGTGTCGACAGCGGTGGAACGATTGACAGTGACGTTGAGTTGAGATTGAATTGGACTATCTGTAAAACAAGAAAATATATTGAGTTACACCATGAGAGGACAAAAAGCCAAATTTTAAGTTATATTTTTTAAGCGTCACAAATTTTAAGCGGTATAGTTTACAATATATTCTTTCCAAGAACCTTAACATAAAATTATTATTTTATAAGAGACTATTTCTCATATATATATATATATATATATATATATATATATATATATATATATATATATATATATATATATATATATATATATATATATATATATATATAATTTCATGTATATATATATACATATATATATTATATATATATATTAATATATATATATATATATATATATATATATATATATATATATATATATATATATATATATATATATATAATCGCTCGTGGGACCCATCCAAGATCTATACTTGAAAGACGCGAATTTCTTAAGATCTATCTTTAGGTTTTGTGAAGTTATTAAATTTTACACAGTACCATATTTTTGTCGGTGTTGCCACGCTGAAAAATGAAAAGAGATAAGCAAAACCAATTAGCTGATTTGACAACACTTTCCGCCAAACACTAAAAAAATGATAACTCTTAAAGACAGCTTTTAAAGGAAAGCAGCACTTTCTTAAGCTGTTTGGAACCATTTTATTTTTAACTGATTTTTCTCAACCCATGTTTCTTTTTTTTCAAATTCGGCGGTCACTATTAGCAAAGAGTTATAACTGCATATGAAAGTATTTTTCATTATAAATTGAATCCCAGATTTTTCCTCATTTTTCAAGATGCCCATAGTTGTGAAAATTTCCTCTGAACCAATTGAAACAATCAGCTTTCATTTACATTGTCAAATCGAACCGGCCTTTGTTATCTGAACCTCAAAACAGCAGTTTTTAAAAATTATCTTACGGTTGTTTCAAAATTATTATAGTTATAGAGCAGAGCCACATTGCTGTCGGCGTTGGCACATTAATCAAAAGCGCAAGTTAATTCCTTATGTACGAAAACGCTTTTCACCCTTCATTAAAGGAAAGATTCATTATTTTAAGCCATTAGGTGCTCTACGTTTTTAGCTCATTTTTCAAAAATGATTATTTTAATTTGGCAACCGCTACTAGAAAAACTGAATATGAACGTTTTTAATAAAAATTCAATTACCGATTTTTTTCCAATTTTTTCATATATATACATGTTTCATATATACGTATATATATAAATTTCAATCAAACATTCAAATTTGATTTTTACTGTTCAGGGTACTTCAAATATGTTAGCGATTAGATTAGTAGAAAAAATTGACTTCTCTCATCCTGAATATACATCCTACCTTTCCTGCATAGTAGTCGTATTGTAAAGATCTGATGTTCGCTTAGCATTAGATCCGCCATTAAAAAACGACTGACCTAGTCTAGGACTCCTTAAGTCTTGTGACTGACGACGCACTAAAGGAAATAATATAAAACAAATTAAGTAGAAGTTATCATGATTGCCCATTGTCAAGTCAGTCAGAAAACAGTAAGAATCGCGATTTTAAAGTTAGAAAACAGAAAGCTGAAAAACAGCGAAGTAAAAAAAAAAATTAAAAAACGTTTCAGTGAAAAGTAAATAAAAGGGTCGAAGTCAGTTAAACTGTTCAAGAAGGGGCATCATATAATAAACTAACTTCATCAATAAATTGAATATCTTCTCAGTGATTATTCTTGAGTCGATCTTCCAGAAAAGAGGGACTTAATAAATACGTAGTAATTCCATAATGTTGAAACAACTTAACAATTCTTTGTATGCCATTTTTATGCCCAACATCAGGTGGGGCCTCTCTTATCTAATTAATCTTGCAGAAACATCTGGTACGAACTGTAAGTTTTCTCCGTTTTGCTATCCTTTCTTGTTTTTTCTTCTTTTTTTCCACGACCTCGAGCTGTGTGAAGTATACTACGGCAGAAAATAGAAAATTTACCTTAATCTCGAGAAGATTGTTTCAGTGTAACATTAATCTCATTCTTTCCCCTCAGACTCTGAGGAGTTGCGTCAACTCCAGAGGCCTTGCAATGTGATTTTTGGACAATTTTTTGAACAAATGGCTATTTAGGAATTACTATCGGATTCATTTGGAAAAAATATGGCGGGGGGGGAGGCTTTAGATGGCCTCCGATCACTTTGACTCTTAAAAAAGGAACTAAGATTTCTGATTTCCAATCCAACAAGCCCGCTCCGAAGTTAATACGACCATCCTTTCTATAAACTTATGCGCCCCGGGGAAAAACTTCAAACTCTTATTTTGAGAGCAGTAGGGGAGAGATGTCATCCAAAAAGATATAATTTCTGACCCTTTCAACAAAGCTGAACAAAATGACTACCTCAAAATTTTATTCGATATTTTTGGGGCATTGATTGTCGTGGGAGGGGGGATGGCTGCCCTCCTGTCACTTTCGACTGTCAAAAAGTCTTTCAATTTTAAATCGACTAAACACGTTTCAAAGATTCTGCAACTACTCCTGATACATGAAACGCCCTGGTCTAAAAAAAGATAACTTCGAAGACCACACTGCCTTTCCATGACGAAAGTAAAAGAGTTCAAAATAGGGATGATACCTTTTTATTGACAGTGAAATATAAAATTATCTAACTGGATATTTCGAACACATATACAGTGTTCATCATCAGCAGTTTTACTGCTGATGATGAACACTGTATATGTGTTCGAAATATCCAGTTAAATAATCTTATATTTCACTGTCAATAAAAAAGGTATCATCCCTATTTTGAACTCTTTTACTTTGGTCTAAAAAAAAATAAATAAAATAAGTAATACATTGTGCCCGCATTGCTCTAGCACTATTGCCCTGTTTATGATGCTAATAGCATAGACCATATTGGTTAGCCACTTTTCAAGACCCTTTTCCAGCAGATAAACGAACACCTAAATACTACATTAAATTTTAAAGCTAATAAAATTAGATTTTCGGTGCATTCTCGATTTTACTAATTAATTCGTGAGCTCAGCTACAAACAAGAGCTAAGAGCTCAGATGGCATTTGTGACGAGGCCGGACGAGCCAAGAGCCAAGAGCTCATATTGTATGAGCTCTAGCAATATTCTAAGAATCAATAGATTGATTTAACACGAAAATCCGAGGCTTAATGCCGGTTGGGATTTAAATAAGAGCTCTGAGTCACGAGGTCCTTTTAAATTTCAAAATTCATTAAGATCCGATCACCCACTTGCAAGTTATAAATACCTCATTTTTTCTACTTTTTCCTCCCCCTTCAGCACCCAAGATGGTTTAATCGGGGAAAAGGACTTTATCAAGTCAATTTGTGCAGCTCCCGGACACGACTACCAATTTCCATCGTCCTAGCACATCCATAAGCACCAAACTCGCAAAAGCACTGAACCCCACCCCCTAGCTCCCCCAAAGAAAGTGGACCCTGTACGGTTACGTCAATCACGCATCTACGACATTTGCGTATTCTACCCACCAAGTGTCATCCTGATTTCTCTACTTTAAGCGTTTTCCAAGATTTCCGGTTTCCCCCTCCAACTCCCCCCAATGTCAAAAGATCTGGTCGGGATTTGAAACAAGAGCTCTGAGACATGAGTTCCTTCTAAATATCAAATTTCAATAAGATCCGGTTACCCGTTCTTAAGTTAAAAATTCCTCAGTTTTTTATTTTTCCAAATCAACACCCCCCCCAGTTCCTCCAAAGTGAACAGATCCATTCCGATTATATCAATCACGTATCTATAACTTGTGCTTATTGTTCCCATCAAATTTCATCCCGATCTCTCTACTCTAAGCGTTTTCCAAGATTTTTGTTTCCCCCCTCCAACCGCCTATGTCCCAAGATCCGATTCGAATTAAAAATGGAGCATCTGAGACATAAAATCCGCCTATATATCAAGTTTCATTAAGATCTGATCACCCATTCGTAAAATAAAGATACCTCAATTTTCACGTTTTCCAAGAATTCGTTTCCCCATTCATCTCTCCCCAGTGTCACCGGATCTGGTCGGGATTTAAAATAAGAGCTCTAAAGCACAAGATCCTTCTAAATATCGAATTTCATTAAGATCTGATCACCCGTTCGTAAGTAACAAATACCTCCTTTTTTTCTAATTTTTCCGAATTACTCCCTACCCCCAACCCCACCAAAAAGGGCGGATCCAGTCCGGTTATGTCAGTCACGTATCTTGGACATTTTTTTATTCCTCCCAACAAGTTTATTCCCAATCTCTCCGCTTTAAGTGTTTGCTGGTCTTTTCCGCCCCCCCCTCCCCAATGACGCTGGATCCCGTCGATATTTAAAATGAGAGATCTGAATTACGAGGTCCTTCTAAATATGAAATTTCATGAACGATCACTCCTTCGTAAGTTAAAAATACCTCATTTTCTCTAATTTTTCAAAATTAACCCTCCCTCCCAACTCCCACAAATAGAGCGGATCCATTCTGGTTATGTCAATCACGCATCTAAGACTTCTGCTTATTATTCCCCACCAAGTTTCGTCCCGATCCCTCCACTCTAAGCGTTTTCAAAGATTTTAGGTCCCCCACCCCCAACTCCACCATTAGTCACCAGATCCAGAGCGGATCCGTTCCGGTTATGTAAGTCGCGTATCTTGGACTTGTTTTTATTCTTTTCAACATTTTTCATCCTGATCTTTCCGCTTTAAGTGTTTCCCAAGATTTCCAGTCCCCCCCCCCCATAATGACTCTGGATCCGGTCGGGATTTGAAGTAAAAAATATGAGTTACGAGGTACTTCTAAATATAAAATTTCATTAAAATCCGATCACTTCTTCGTAAGTTAAAAATACATAATTTTTTCTAATTTTTCAGAATTCACCCCCCCCCCCAACAGAGCGAAAACAAAACAGAAACTCACATCTAAATAAGAGCTAAGAGCTCATATGGCACTTGTGACGAGGCAAGAAGAGCTAAGAGCCAAGAGCTCATATGGTTTGAGCACTAACAAAATTCTAAGAAGCAATAGATTGATTTAAAAGGAAAATCAGAGGCTTAATACCGGCCAGGATTTAAAATAAGAGCTCTGAGTCACGATGTCCTTCTAAATATCAAAATTCATTAAGATCCGATCACCCACTCGTAAGTTATAAATACCAAATTTTTTCTAATTTTTCCTCTCTTTTTAGCCCCCCAGATGGTCGAATCTGGGAAAACGACTTTATCAAGTCAATTTGTGCAGCTCCCTGACACGCCTGCCAATTTTCATCGTCCTAGCATGTCCAGAAGCACCGAACTTGCCAAATCACTGAACCCCTCCCCCAACTCCTCCAAAGAGAGCGAATCCGGTACGGTTACGTCAATCACGTATCAAGCACATTTGCTTATTCTATCCACCAAGCTTCATCCCGATTCCTCCACTCCAAGATTTCCCCCTCCAACTCCCCCCAATGTCAAACGATCTGGTCGGAATTTGAAATAAGAGGTCTGAGACATGAATTCCTTCTAAATATCAAATTTCATTAAGATCCGATCACCTATTCATAAGATAAAAATACCCCACTTTTCATGTTTTCCAAGAATTCCAAGAAGCACAAGATCCTTCTAAATATCAAATTTCATTAAGATCTGTTCTCCCTTTCGTAAGTTACAAATACCTCATTTTTCCAAATTACCCTCCCCCCCAAACTCCACCGAAGAGAGCAGATCCAGTCCGGTTATGTCAAGCACGTATCTTAGACAGGTTTTTATTCTTCCCATCCAGTTTCATCCTGATCTCTCCGCTTTAAGTATTTTCTAAGATTCGTGGTCCCTCCCCCCCAACTTCCTCCCCCCCCCATGACGGTGGACCCGGTTGAGATTAGAATAAGAGATCTAAGTTACGAGGTCCTTCTAAATATGAAGTTTCATGAAGATCCGATCACTCCTTCGTAAGTTAAAAATAAATCATTTTTTTTAATTTTTCAAAATTAACCCCCCCCCCAAATAGAGCAGATCCGTTCAAATTATGTAAATCACATATCTAAGACTTCCGCTTATTTTTCCCACCAAGTTTCATCCCGATCCCTCCAATCTAAGCGTTTTCCATGATTTTAGGTTCCCCCGCCCCAAACTCCCCCCAATGTCACCAATTCCGGTCGGGATTTAAAATAAGAGCATTGAGACACGATATCCTTCTAAATATCAAATTTCATTGAGATCCGAGCACCCGTTCGTAAGTTAAAAATACCTCACTTTTTCTAATTTTTCAACTACCCTCCAACTACCCCAAAGAGAGCAGATCCGTTCCGGTTATTTCAATCATGTATCTAGGACTTGTGCTTATTTTTCCCACCAAGTTTCATCCCGATCCCTCCACTCTAAGTGTTTTCCAAGATTTTAGGTTTCTCCCTCCCAACTCTCCCCCCCCCCCCCCGATGTCACCAGATCCGGTCGGGATTTAAAATAACAGCTATAAGATACGATATCCTTCCAAACATCAAATTTCATTAAGATCTGATTAACCGTTCGTAAGTTGAAAATACTTCATTTTTTCTAAATTTTTTTTAATTAAAGTCCCCCCCCCCCACTCTTAATTTCTAATTTAATCTGGTCCGATCCCTGATACGCCTGCCAAACTTCATCGTCCTAGCTTACCTGGAAGTGCCTAAAGTGGCAAAACCGGGACCGACCAACAGAATTTGCGATTGCTATATGTCATTTGGTTAATACCAAGTGCCATAAAAAGTAAAATCATTCCACATTCACTGACCACAATCCAAAATGTATGCAATAAGACAAGTTATTTAAAACCGAAGAATTCATGTTGGAAAGAGTCCAGACTTCTGACTAAGGCTTCTCCATACAAAGCCTGTCTAACCTGTTTATTTATCAATGAGAAATTGAATTACTAATAAGCAGTATGCTTCCACTTAGGGGATTTCCCTTCTGAAAAGGTGTTTTGTGCATTATTTTGGCATGTCTTTAGTGGGTGGACTGTTTCATTTGGATTATAAATTGATATTTAATTTTCTAAATTACCAAATCGGTAAAATTCTAGTTAATTGACTTCTTGCTATCTCAGAAAGGGTTTGGGTTAGGAAAATGAAACTTTCAGGGACGAAAATGTACTTCCCTAGTTCTACCTAAAATTTCAATCACTACCCCTTCCCTTATTAACAATGCCAGACTTAGCTAAGAAAGCAGCATGTCCTCAGTCAATCAATGAAGTTAGGATGATATAATTATCAAGGGTGCTTGTCTGTTATAGCGGCAACACTCAAGAAGGGAAATTAGGTTAATCCTAATAAATATACCTAAGTATGATAAAAAAATCACACTTTAGAAACAAATTCGGGCTATATATTTGTACATTAGGGGGTGGGGGATAATTATAGTGGGTCTGAATGCAATATGTGTTAGGTACATTTAATCTGCATATTATAAAGTAAGGATTGTTTTCTAGCTTCACAGTCGGGGGCGTAAGTTGCTATGGGGAAGGGAGGAACTGACAGAGGCGCCATTTGGGCCAAATCTTGGGGTGGGCATGGGGCATTTGACGGAACTTGAGACTTTTATTATGAATCTAACCTACTTTCAAAGTTTACAAGGATTAATAGCAAATAGCGTAATTACCCCAAGGTTCGTCAGGTAATTACACTCTTTGGCTAATAGGCGTGCAGTTAGTTCAAACCATTTGAACAGAATGGTTTATGTTGGACATAATCGATGATTATGGCCGGAAAAGGGCCCTTTGTGGTGGAGGCTTGGGCCCCCTGGAAAATCTAGGGTGGGCATTTGCCCACCCCTGACCCCCCAAATGGCGCCTCTGGGAACTGACCCTTTCAGACCTCAGTTTCCCCCTAGTTTGCCCCCAGCTTAAATTTTATTCCTTCCAAAATCTTGTCAAATCTAATCATCCTGCATAAAATAAGCATCAACAGAAACATATCAGTTTTATTAAATACATATTTACCTTTATTACACTTTTATAGTACTAAATAGTACCTTCAAATGGCTTATTTTTATAGTTTTTACTTTCATTTTCCCTTGATTTGGAAAAATTGGCTCCAACTTTACCCCCCCCCCCCCCTCTTTATCCAGTAGTTTTACGAAATTACGCCACATATTCAAACTGTCCAAATATTTACCCCTACCTCCCTTAATATGCAACTATATAGCCCAAAATATATATCTCATCTATTATGTCACTTGACTTTGTTTTGTCTTTCGCTTAGCTGAAAGAAACTAATGAAAGAAACCGGTTCTACGGTGCGTCAATGGATGAAGTTTTCTTAAGAAAGAAGCACATTTTTGCCAAGCTTTGCCTTGGCTATTTGAAGGAGAATATAAATTCTGCATTCTTTTCGTATTGGATCGCTAATCACGATATATTCCGAATTTTTTTATATTTTTCTGTTTTCTTAAAAACAAAGCCCATTTTTGCCAAGCATAGCCTTAGCTAGTTGAATGAGTATATAAATTTTGCAATTTTTTTTCGTATTGCATTGTTAATCCAGATTTTTTTTTTTTTCATTTTTACAGGTTTTCTTAAGAGCCCTGAGCATCTTGAAATATGTCATTTTTAACTAAAATATTTCAATCTTGAAATCTCAAAAGCTAGAGATTAGTTTTTTGTCAGTTATAACCGAAAGATACCTTGCAAACAAACTTCTTTCAAAGCGGTCAGTTTACATCAAATGCGATGAAAAGGAAAAAAATTCGATACAAGCATTCATGCAAGATTACTTAGTTGAATTATGAAATTTATATAAACATTTAAATCCCTTACTTTGAAGACACTTCCTTAATTACGACATTTCGGACAAAATAAGGATGTTGAAAAAATAAATAGCGAGAAAAATCACGACTTTAGCGAAGAATGACATTTTTTAAAAAAATGACAAGTTGGGAACCGATTTGTTTTATGTCTAAAATTTACAAAATTTGATTTGTTTTGCCATCTTATATTTCAAATTTCAAATATGTGTCACTTTTTCCCTTTTATACCATTGTCTAGGCACATCGGAATGTCTCGTTTTGACTTAAAAAGTGTCCAGTTGGCAACCCTGCGTCTGTAGCCAACCCAGGCACCTCTTGGTTTCTAGTGCTGTTGGCGGTAACCTATATTTTAGAGTAGGGCCTGCCTACAGAAAAAAGTCAAAAAAGGTCAAATTTGACCAAAAAAAGGTGAAATTCCACATTTTAGTATATAGAAGTTTAAAATCCCTAATGTAGGTTTCTCTGGTATGCTGAATCTGATCGTTTCATTTTGAATAGGACCGCTAGATATTATGGGAGGGGGGTGAGTTTCAACCCCTTTTTTTCAAAAATTAATTGCATTTTTTCCAGGTTATAACTTTTGAAGGGTAACATTAAACTTGATAAATTTTTGTATATTTTGAATAAGGATCAAAATCTGATTTATCTGACGTATCTATTGTTATCAAGCCTCTGTTTCTTAGAGTCTCGGTTACTATTGAGTCACATCACTCCTTATTTACTTACAGTTCGTTACCATGAAGTGTCTTATTTAAAGGACGAAATTTAGCCTTTTTCGTTAAGATTCATTTAATTCCATTGAACAGAAATATAGCTAAAACCTAAACAGAATTTCTAGTTATGTTTTGCTTTCGTCATGATTTTGGTTATGTTTAGGTTAAAAGAACAAAATATGGTCTTTCTGGGAGCACTAAATAAACAATCGTTGATTATTTATTTTCGGCAAACAAACTTCTTTCAAAGCGGTCAGTTTACATCAAATGCGATGAAAAGGAAAAAAATTCGATACAAGCATTCATGCAAGATTACTTAGTTGAATTATGAAATTTATATAAACATTTAAATCCCTTACTTTGAAGACACTTCCTTAATTACGACATTTCGGACAAAATAAGGATGTTGAAAAAATAAATAGCGAGAAAAATCACGACTTTAGCGAAGAATGACATTTTTTAAAAAATGACAAGTTGGGAACCGATTTGTTTTATGTCTAAAATTTACAAAATTTGATTTGTTTTGCCATCTTATATTTCAAATTTCAAATATGTGTCACTTTTTCCTTTTAATACCATTGTCTAGGCAGATGGGAATGTCTCGTTTTGACTTAAAAAGTGTCCAGTTGGCAACCCTGCGTCTGTAGCCAACCCAGGCACCCTCTTGGTTTCTAGTGCTGTTGGCGGTAACCTATATTTTAGAGTAGGGCCTGCCTACAGAAAAAAGTCAAAAAAGGTCAAATTTGACCAAAAAAGGTGAAATTCCACATTTTAGTATATAGAAGTTTAAAATCCCTAATGTAGGTTTCTCTGGTATGCTGAATCTGATCGTTTCATTTGAATAGGACCGCTAGATATTATGGGAGGGGGGTGAGTTTCAACCCCTTTTTTTCAAAAATTAATTGCATTTTTTCCAGGTTATAACTTTTGAAGGGTAACATTAAACTTGATAAATTTTTGTATATTTTGAATAAGGATCAAAATCTGATTTATCTGACGTATCTATTGTTATCAAGCCTCTGTTTCTTAGAGTCTCGGTTACTATTGAGTCACATCACTCCTTATTTACTTACAGTTCGTTACCATGAAGTGTCTTATTTAAAGGACGAAATTTAGCCTTTTTCGTTAAGATTCATTTAATTCCATTGAATAGAAATATAGCTAAAACCTAAACAGAATTTCTAGTTATGTTTTGCTTTCGTCATGATTTTGGTTATGTTTAGGTTAAAAGAACAAAATATGGTCTTTCTGGGAGCACTAAATAAACAATCGTTGATTATTTATTTTCGGTAATTTGGTAGAATCAAGTGGTCAAAACTGGCTAATGGCCAAATTTTTTAGACATAGCTGTCACTCCTACACATCTTCTATAAGTTTCTGTGAACGAATTTTCCCCCACCCCAAACTCCCCCCAATGTCACCAAATCCGGTCGAGATTTAAAATAAGAGCTTTGAGACACGATATCCTTCTAAATATCAAATTTCATTGAGATCCGATCACCCGTTCGTAAGTTAAAAATGCTTCATTTTTTCTAATTTTTCAACTACCCTCCAACTACCCCAAAGAGAGCAGATCCGTTCTGGTTATTTCAATCATGTATCTAGGACTTGTGCTTATTTTTTCCCCCAAGTTTCATCCCGATCCCTCAACTAAGTGTTTTCCAAGATTTTAGGTTTCTGCCTCCCAACTCCCCCCATGTCATCAGATCCGGTCGGGATTTAAAATAACAGCTCTGAGACACGATATCCTTCCAAACATCAAATTTCATTAAAACTTCATCGTCCTAGCTTACCTGGAAGTGCCTAAAGTGGCAAAACCGGGACCGACAGAATTTGTGATTGCTATATGTCACTTGGTTAATACCAAGTGCCATAAAAAGTAAAATCATTCCACATTCACTGACCGCAATCCAAAATGTATGAAGTAAGTAAGACAAGTTATTTAAAACCAAAGAATTCATGTTGGAAAGAGTCCAGACTTCTGACTAAGGCTTTTCCATACAAAGCCTGTCTAACCTGTTTATTTATATCAATGAGAAATTGAATTACTAATAAGCAGTATGCTTCCACTTAGGGGATTTCCCTTCTGAAAAGGTGTTTTGTGCATTATTTTGGCATGTCTTTAGTGGGTGGACTGTTTCATTTGGATTATAAATTGATATTTAATTTTCTTAATTACCAAATCGGTAAAATTCTAGTTAATTGACTTCTTGCTATCTCAGAAAGGGTTTGGGTTAGGAAAATGAAACTTTCAGGGACGAAAATGTACTTCCCTAGTTCTATCTAAAATTTCAATCACTACCCCTCCTCTTATTAACAATGCCAGACTTACCTAAGAAAGCACCATGTCCTCAGTCAATCAATGAATTTAGGGTGATATAATTATCCAGGGTGCTTGTCTGTTATAGCGGCAACACTCAAGAAGGGAAATTAGGTTAACCCTAATAAATATACCTTATATTATAAATAATTCTAATAAATATAAATAAATATAAATATAATAAAGTTTCCAATACTTTTAGGCTATTTTTGTATAGGCAAGATAATATAAAATACAATATGCATTGGACCTAAGAGTACTCCTGCATGCAAGGGTGGCTCGAAGCACCCAGGCTCAGGGGGATGAGATCCCCTCATTTAAACGATCCCAAGATCATATTATACGAACCATGAAAATTTATCATACATTAATCCTTTATCATTTATACTTATCTATGGAGACAAAACAGAAACTAAAGCGGAATACCTCATTCATAAATGTGTACTTGAAAACAGCTAAACTTGTATTCGCCTCTTATTCAAAGTGGAGTAGTGCTGGACAATCATGTTTTTTCAGTCAATCAGAGTTAGAGGCATTAGTGAGCTCTTTTTCATTCGCCGAAAACTCGAGTGAATCTAGTCAAGAATGAACTATGACAGTTCTTAGCAAATTATTAACAAACCTTAGCTTGCTATATTTTCTTTTGGCAGTAGTAGCTAGAAAAGGTGTTGTCACGGCCAATTTATAAAGACGATTAGATTGCTTAAGCTGACATTTGTTGGTGATTTCCTTCACCTACAAAGTCTCTGAAGCAAATGGGGCAGTGGCAAAACTGGAACAAAACTTCAAGCTGTACTTAAAGAGCAGTAGAATCTGAAGTTCTTTCTTGGTTTTGGAAACAATATTGTTGCTAACTAGATATCCGTAACCAAAACTCTTTTTTTACAGAAGGCTGAAGCGAAAAGAAACCGTGAAGATGGTTTTTCTACGCTCTTTAGAAAAGAAAAAATTAGACTGTTAGGTTTGAGGCCATTTTTATCACTTCTTTTTGTGAATTCTTTACATGTACTAAAACTCACTTCAGCACCAAGCTGCCTAATACCAACATAGCTAGGCAAACTCCTCCTCCGTATGATATATCTAAAGACTCCCTTTTTAATCTCACCCAATAATTTCTAATTTACGTTAAATCCTTCCATATGACCTCCTCCAACTATATTGGGGACGACCACATTTTCGTTGGGCCCCGGACAATTGGCTGAAAAGGAGAATCTGTGAATATCTGCCATCTTTCATTCGCAACATGCGTCCAGGCCATCTCAACTTTTCTCTCATTCCATCACTTTAAGCTTTATGACATCCAATTTTTCTTACAGTTTATTTTTGAAACATGGTTAGTCTGACAGGATCTTTTTTATATAAAAACATTATTAAGGAAACTTAAAAAGATTTTCATTTTACATAAACTAAACTTACTTAAGGGAGTATTTATCTTTAAATGAGCCCCACCAGTTGAAGCGGGAGATGCGACACCCCTTCCCAATTCTAGAAAATCTTTGAACAATTATCAAAGTATGAAAATGAGAAATAAGGTTCTTCTGTTCTCCTTGTTTTAGGAATGTCTAGTCTACCCTCTTTCTCTTATATCCTAAACAAATTCGGCAATATAAAACAATCAAAAAAAGAAAAGTAACAAAATAAGAATAGGGTTCAAATTACCTGTCAATCCTTCGTAAGATCCCTTCCTATGCAACTTAGGGACAACCTGCCCTTCATTTGGTCCTTTGGATGGATGGAATGATAGCTTGGTCTTTGGATAGTAGGATGAAAAACTTTTGTAGCTATAAAAAGAATTCAAATATCATAAATGGTAGTAAACCATCAAACTAGGCTCGCTTGAGCGTAAAGCACGGGGAATTCCCCCTCCACTTCCCATACCCCCGACATCACCCGTATCATAATATGTGCATCATTCAAAATTGGAGAGACTGTGTCGTCCATGTAAAAATTCATGAACAAAATACGTCCAGATACATGAAAATTTAAAAAAAAACAAGATTTTTATGCCTAAATAAATGAACAGCATAAAACCTTAAACAAACAGAAGCTATTTTGTATACGAATAAGGTTGCCCCGTCCTCAATACCACGCTCTTTGCGCTGAAGCTTGACGTTTTGTTCCAATTATTTAAGAATGACTCCTGAAACACAAGGGCCATTTAATACGAGCGTTATAAAAACAAATTATAAAAACAAGCGTTTTTTTAAGTGAAAATAAGGAGGAGCATTAAAACTAAAACATAATTTTTTTCATATATAAGGGGTTGCCCT